>NW_005187404.1:4658383-4675746 GCF_000239375.1 Pundamilia nyererei
GGCTAGGACCGCCACTGTTCACAGCTGCCTTAATTCTTCTTGGCATAGACTCAACGCGGTACTAGAAACATTCCTCAGATATTTTAACCCAGAATGTTATGATAGCGTCAGACAGTTGCTGCAGATTTGTCAGCTGTGCATCCATGTTGGAAATCTACCTGTTCTAATATACCCCAAAGGAACACTCTTGGACTGAGATCTGGTGACTATGTAGGCCATTGGGTACAGTGAATTCAATGTTCAAGAAACCAATTGGAGATGATTTGAGCTTTGTGGCTCGGTGTTTTATCCTGCTGGAAGCAGTCATCAGTGATGGGAACAGTGTGGCCATAAAGGGATGAACATGGTCAGCACCACTCAAGTAGGCTGTGGTATTTAAGCAATGATCAGTTGGTACTAAGGGGACCAAAGTGTGCCAAGGAAACATCCCCCACAAAATTACACCAACACCACCAGACAGGATGGGTCCGAGCTTTTAAGACGTTTATACTATATTCTGCACCTACTATCAGAATGTCGCAGGAGGAATCATGACTCTTCAGACCAGGCAACACTTTTCCAAATGTCTGTTGTCCAATGTTGGTGAACCTGTTTGTATTGTATCCTCGGTTTTCTGTTCTTAGATGACAGGAGCGGCACATGGTGTGGTCTACTGCTGCTGGAGCCCAGCTGCCTCAAGATTCATCGTGTTGCTGCTCTTCTGCAGACCGTGGCTGCAACGAGTGGTTGTTTGAGTTGCTGTTGCCTTCCCATCAGCTTTAAACAGTCTTCCCATTCTCATCTGACCTCTGACATAAAAGAGAACTAGATAGCTTGCCTTTTCTAGACCATTCTCTGTAAACCCCAGAGATGTTTGTGTGGCAAAGTCCCAGTAGATCAGCAGTTTCTGACCAGCCAGCCTGGCACCAACAACCATGCCACGTTCTAACTCACTTAAATCACCTTTCTTGCCTTTTCTTATGCTCAGTTTGAACTTCAGCAGGTGTCTGACTATGTTTGCTAGCCTAAGTTAAGCTGCTGCCCTGTGATTGACTGATTCGATATTTGTGTTTACAAGCAGTTGAGCAATTGTAGCTACCACTATGGCTGGTGGGTATAAAGATACGTATCATGCAAACTAATTATAGTTGCAAATTTTTGTTATATTGATATATAATACCAATCCATCCCATTACTATCCAGCCCTGCCTGGCTTTGTCAAAAAAAGTAACAGTAAGATAATAACCACAAATCAGCACTGAGTAACAATTTCTTTAATCAGTAGAAAAGATGAGAAATTCAGATTAGGTCCAGGCATAATCAAGGGGTTTAATTTTTTGCTTTGCCCATCCACATGTGTGGATTTTACTAAGAGCATTATGTATCCTCTGTCTCTTCATCCATCAAGGATAAGCAACTTAATAAAGGGTGCAAGCCACTGTGCTTGACACCCCTCTATAATCAGTACCTATTTGAAATTCCACGTAAGTGTGTATACTGACGATACTTTTGGGCCATTACAAATTCTTTGCTTTTAAGTTGAGAAGGGACTCGATCGGTGACTGGTTAACAGAGGCTTCAGTTGGTTTAAAACAAGCATGCCTGGTATTTTACATTTTGAAGAGACTGCTCCTGAGGACAATTCCTCTGATACTGGGCGATATTGTTAGTTTCCTATATCCATTGGATGATATAAGTATTGTGTTTGGAACAACTGTAATCCACCAAGTATCTCCAATAATGTGTTATAAATAACCCTGAGACCCTCCTCTGTTGTGTGTGTGTGTGTGTATGAGAGCGAGAGAGACAGACTCTGTATGGTTATGGGTAGGAAAACTCCAGTGGATGAGATTGTGGAAAATAACACACTCTATTGGTTGTTTAATTGGTGTGTGACATCAGTCGGTGTGTATGTGAACCATGGGCGGTCCACTGAGGTTGGCTACTTTAGGAGCAGGCCGTGCCCCTGGCAACAGCAGAAAACTGGACAACAGCAAGAAACAGATGATACGGGGAGAACTGCTGCAATCGAGACATTTCCAAGAAGAAGAAACACTTCTCTTGGAGGGCAAGGCAAGGAGCGGACGATAACATTTGCTTTCTCTTTGTCCTGTTCATAGTGCGATCACAGCCAAGCAATCAAGGTAACAACGACTGCGACTGGGTCTGGCTTCGTGCTATTGTCCTCAGCAAAGCCTCAGTTTTGCCAGTTTTATCTAAGCTATTAATGGCACATATCAAAACAGCCCAACTTCTAAATGTATAGAACATGTTTAACCTGATTTATTAGTGTATTAGGGTGTATGCTTTGTGTGTGTTTCTGCCCCATGCTAATATGAGGGGATGTTGTTGTCCTTTTCTTTGCTGACCTTTGGTGACTGTAAACAGTAACTCAGCAGAGAAGTCACTGATCCCTCTAACCTGTTGTAACAGGGACTGCATAAACCAGCACAGAGCATGTGCACCATTGTGTATTGCATTTTTGTCTACACTTTAACAACTGAAACGCAGTTTCTTTTTCCTACCTCTGTCCTAAAAGTTTCCAGCAACCAACCTCTCCTCGACTGGCTCACCTATCCTCTCCATCCAGCACGCTGCCATGGATCGCTCGGTGCAGGAGCTGTTCCTCAACTTCATGATCGTCTTAATCACTGTGCTGCTGATGTGGTTGCTGGTGAAATCTTACCAGGACTAAAAAATTAAGCAATGAGAGAGGACACGGACGTGAGGCGGAGGGGATGGAGAGACACGTGCGTCGGGTTATCGGAAGACTTGGCTGCTGGCTAAATTTTATAATACAGTGTTTACACCTACAGCTCTGCTTATTCATGTGAGGTCAACAATAAGTGGTTACTATAGCCGGGACAAACTATGAAGGATAAAATAGTTCAGAATCTGTATTTTTAGTGTTTTTTGTTTAGTTTTTTTGAATAAGGCCATGAATGTGAAATCACAGCATAGTGGTCAGGGTTAATAAATAAGAATAAAATTGTTGAAAACCCAAATGGGATGGCTTGAAAACTCTAAAAAAAAAATGCAATGTCACTATAAACAGGAGTGCATACCATAGTCTGTATGTCTAAGTGCCCAACACATTTAACAATGCTGTTGTGTCCAATTTTTCAGTTTTTTTGTCAAAGGGATGAACACGACAAACTCATAAAACAAGACAACACGACTGTTGAAGCATTATGTTTATGATCACTTCTTAACATTAAACAGTCTTTCATTTGTTTAGCTTCTGTTTCTCAGCACAAACTTGCCATGCAGTCATGATTCACACCCACATTTGCTCTTTGCAGGTTTGTTAAACTTTAGTCTATACTATCCTTTTGAAGCTACAGAGTGTTTCTCTATGACTGATAAAGTGCACATGAAAAACTGTTGTGTACACCCAGAGAGGAGAACCAGAACATGCATGGACACATGGCAATGTAGTAACAGAATAAAGGCAAGCTGATTAAAGTGCATACTGACATGTGCTTTCAAAAGTTGACCTGTTGACTGATTTTCCCCTTTAAAGTAAAAGCAAGAGAGGCTTGCCTCCTAGAGGCTCTCTGTGGCATAATTTGTGTATTCCTGCCAAAAAAAATCTAAATCAAAATCCCCAAATTCAGAAAAATTAAAGAAGTCTGAATTCCTGAACAGAGTCTGTAGCTGCAAGAAGGCTGGTAAGTTTACAGAACATGCTAATTATTTATGTGGATTTTCTATCTGTAACATGCTGTCAAAAAAAATACTCGGATACTAAAATAGAATTCTAAAGGGGTCCTCCATGGGAGGAGCAATAATTAGAGTGACAGCAAAGCTCCTATGATGACAGGAGCTCCGCACATACAATATAAAGATCAAACTTGACCCTAAATAAAAAAATAAATAGACTAGGTTAATGTGTTCACATATACTGATGATCTGTGACAGGAAATGTGGTGTCAGTTGCCTATCTTTGGCTACGATACTCTCTCAAAAGAGATCTATGTTTCAAGAGTGTCTATTTGCTGGTTAAATACGGGAATAGCATTCTCTCTTGAAGTGTTAGCTGTCCGTCATGCACACAGTTTGGAAAGCCGAGGGAAGCTCATTCACACAGACATCAAACTTTCGCTTGCATGTTTGCTGCATTGGTGGGCATGTATGTGTTTGCCATCAGTTATGCTGTATCACCCCACGGGTCTCTATATCTGTTGAAGCTGATGAGCTGGCAGTGGAACTCTGTGAGTGCTTTGGGCATGGGTGCCACTTCCTCCCATTGACTCCTCCCACTGTAGTACACCTGCGTAGGTAGTAAGAAAGAAAACAGTAGACAGTAAAATTAGTAAAAACTAAGAATGCAGGTGTAGTCAGAAATTCACTCATCATAGGCATGAATATCATGGTAATTTGTGGTTTCAAATGATTTCTCTGAATTGTGCTTTTTCCAGACTGGAATGATTGTACACTATATACATGTTTATTAACTTTTTTTTTTTTTTTTTAAGAAAATTTGGTTGCAGAACTTTAAATTTGTTTTTGTATTTTCTCCAATCCCTACAGGGTCAAAAGTATCCATACAGTTTTACTACCAGTGGTACTGATATAGTGCAATAAGTAAAATGAAATGGAATAATGAAGGAGGAGGAAGACCTTCAAATTATTCAACATCACCTAAAATTAACAGCTAGCTGAGCTGAAACTTAAACACAATCGGTTTTTCCAACAGGACAATGATCCCAAACACATCAAAACTAGTTTTCGAATGGATAAAACAGGCTAACAATAAGCTTCCGGAATTACCTTCCCAAATCCCCAACTTCAACCCTATTGAAAATTTGTGGGTGATGCTGAAAAACCAGGTCTATGCCAAGAATCCAAGCAATTTAAATAAACTCTACTATTTCTGCAGAGAAGGCTGCTCAAATACCTGGAATTGTACCAGAAGCTTGTTGATGGCTACCAAAAGTGTCTGCAGCTTGCAAAAGTACATTTAACCAAATATTAGGATTATATTAGGATGTGTGCATGTAAATCCGTTGGGCATCTTTCTTTGCCTTTAGACAATAATTCTGATGGCAAAAGAACCAAACGGGACAGGCGGGGGGAAAAAAAGGATGCGTGTATGTATTTGAGCCTGTATGCATGCCTTTGACCCTGAGTGGATTGCAAAAAATTCCCAAATAAATTCGAACTTCAAGTTTGAATTTAAAGTCATTAAAAATGTATGATTTACAATCATCCCGCTCTGGGGAAAAAAAGAGTTCAAAGAAATCACTAAAGGCCCAAAATCACCATGACATCCATGCCCATAAAGAGTCTGTAAACTTCTGTCTGGGTCTGGGTCAAAGGTAAAGGTTATTCAGTTCCTAGCAATATAAATGTGAGTTTTCTATCCTACCTGAACCTCATCAGTGATTTCATCAGGTGAATAGTCTCCACCCAGAATGTAGATTCTGTCCCTCATGCCCACTGCTCCGGCATTGAACCCAGCACATTCAAATGATCCTTCACCCTTCCAGATGCAGGTCTCTGGGCAAAAACTGTACACCTGAAAAGAAAAAAAGGGACACTTTTACACAAGCTCAGTGTATTTTACCACAGAATTAAGCTTCAGAATCTTTTTAAGGCTCTCTGGCTGCAATGGCATGACTGATAAACTAAATCGTTGCTCACTTTGTATGTAGATAAGTCACAGAGGTGCAGTGTTTTATTAATTGACACAGCCTTGACCAGTGTAGCGTGGAAGAACTGGCCAAACTCTGCCACCAGGCGGCTCCACTGGTCCTGCAGGGCGTCATAGCAGAAGAAGCAGTCGAGTGAGGGGTTAAAGGAGTCTGTGATCTCCACCTCTGACCCCAGCGTATAGATTACACTGCCACAAGCACTGGCCTCAGGGTAGAAGATAGCAGTGGGAAGTGGACTGACAGAGCGCCAGGTTTGAGCCAAAGGGTTATAATACTCCACCTAAAATCCAACACCGCACATGAATTAGATCAACACTGTTGGCCATGACTGATTCCATGACCTACTAATGGAAGCATATCCCAACCAACACTGTTACCTCCAGCAGACTGGGAGCCCCCCCTCTGGATCCCTTGGTCCGTCCTCCAATGACATACACTCGATCCAGGCACGTTACAGCTGTGTGCATGGTTCTGGGCTTAAGCATGGCAGGTGCAGGTGTGCAGGTTAAGGTCACGGGACAGAAGCACCAAACCTCATCAGTGGCATCATGGAAAGGTTCAGCCACGTGGAGGCGTATCGCCCGGCAGCAATTTCCCTGGCAACCACCTGTGACAAACATCTTCAATCCAGTAGATAGCAGAAAAGATGGTGATCAAAATCTTTAGTCAACAAGGACAAAGAGTAAGAAAAGATGATGCCTTTTTCTAGTAAACAGCACCATATAACTATAAAGAATATTCACAAATTGACATTATTTCATTTGATGCTGTAAACCTTACCTTCTCAGCATAGCTGGTAAGGTAAGATCCTGGTGG
This sequence comes from Pundamilia nyererei, assembly GCF_000239375.1. NCBI lineage: Eukaryota > Metazoa > Chordata > Actinopteri > Cichliformes > Cichlidae > Pundamilia > Pundamilia nyererei. Next base: position 4,664,836 of record NW_005187404.1, read on the forward strand.
ATCTGGCATCATAGTTGTCCCCTCTTCTTGCCCTGTGCCCAGCTCTTTCCACTGGTCTGTTTCCAGACAGTAGCAGAAGGTGTGCCGGATCTCTCCATTTTCCTCTGTCTTGTGGATGTAGATATAACTCTGCGTGGTGGAAGGCCTGGCATCAGTGAGCAGGCCATTGTGCTTTGTCTGTCTGCTCTGGGCTTCTGACGCAAGGGCGAGACAGGACTCATCGTTGCAGAGGAGAGGGTCAGAATCACACAGAGACTAAGAGAGAATGTAAGAGTCAACACAGGAAAGGTGATGCGATCACAAATCCACAAACTGCAAAAAGTCTTTAAACCCAGTACAGGTAAAGGTTCGGTTGTACCTTTAGTGAAGGTGCAGGAAGATGGTGCAGCCGGGTCAGAGACAGCAATCCCGGCAACAGCTTCTGTCTTCCTGGGAGATCATGGCGAATCCATCCAAGGAGCGACACCACCACTGCCTCCTCACTGGGCATGTTTAGAGCATCTGACCTGAGGCACAACTCCAAGACATTAACCTGAAAAGAGTTACTTTTTTTTAATGTGATGTATTTGTCAGCTTAAAAACATGAAACAAAAAGATGTTTTGTTACTGATATAGAAGCAGATTTAATGAAATATATTGTGTATACAATGTTTTTTACATGTTGCAGAGGAACCATTAGCTTAACTATTGGGCTTATTAATCATAACAAACGTGCTTTTTGGATACATCATAAAACAATAAGAGTTGCATATTATTTTTGCTTTAATGGATTTCAGAGCTGTTATAACAATGAACCAAAATATCTCAATTAATAATATGAAAAATCCCACCAAATATGCAAGAAATCCAACATCATTGGTGCTTTGAGCCTTAACTAGTTCTTAAGTCAGACATAATGAAGTGTTTAGCAACTGGATATAGAGAATAAATTACAACAGAGACTCTGATCAGCCTCCAGCCTTTCTCTGCATAGATGCAATGTTTAGGTGCAAGATTGGGTTTCACCTGCATATCCAGGAAGTCCTGCGTTTTGGAGAGTTCAAAGAAGTTCTGGACCACAAACTCATTGGCACTTTGCAGGAGAGAGGCTGAGCCGTATCCCTCAGCCAGAGACAAGAGAGACAGACAGTTATAAAGATCCATGGTTCCTATCAGGAAGTCGCTGCATGCTTTGGACAGGACAGACACCTGAAGGCACAACAGCAAGAGCAGGGAAATTTTCATGTTAAAATGACATTTGGCAACAAGAAGATAAGTGCCTAGCTGACTGTCACAACTATAGATTTTTTCATTTTAAGTGTTCGGTCTTTAACTCTTTACCCCTTTAAAGCCTAATAGGAGTAAGACTTGAAGCTCCTTCTGAACTGAACTATTTCTGTTATATTTCAGACCTGCTTGAAGAACAAAATGCATCAAGGTTTGCAGCAGAGGTCAGTGAGAATGGTCTCTGCCTAGCCTCAGAAAAAACCTGAAACTATTCTAATGATCATCCAACCAAATCTTTATTGATAAATACCGAGGTGTCGAAACTTGTCTTTCAAGGGTACAGGAGAGGTCATCAAGTGTCATCTTTATGGGGGAAAGGGGTAACAAGGCATTCCAGACATCCTTCTCCTGAGGCAAACTGTTCAGTTTTCTCCAGTAGGATCCCGAGGTGCTCCCAAGCCAAGTGACAAATATAATTTCTCCAGCAGGTTCTGAGTCTACCCTGAGGTCTCTTCCCAGTGGAAAGCTTGGTTAGGAGGCATCCTAACCACATGCTCAAACCATTTCAACTCTTTTTGAAACGCAGGAGCAGCGGCTCCACTCAGAGATCCCTCCAGATGTCTGAACTCGTTGCCCTATCTGTAATGCTGAGCACAGCCACCGTGCAGAGGAAGCTCATTTTGGCCGCTTGTATTCACGATCTTACTCTTTCAGTGATTACTCAGCTCTCTCTTGACCCCGACAGTCTGGTACAATAACTATTAATAATAAGATTATTGATTTACTGCAGTATCCCAGGAAGTCATGGCAAAATGAACATGTTTAAGGGTAAGAAGGAAGATGAAGCAGTTGCATTTCTACCTGCAGAAAAGAGGCGAGCTGAAACAACATGTCTACGTTGCCATCAGTGATGAGCGCCTCCCCGGAGTAGGCAAAGTCCAGGAAAGAAGCCACCGCTGCTGGACACTGATTACCCAGCGTTACTGAACCATCATCACGCTCTCGCATATCCACCTCAAACATGGCCCTAAACCCAAGACACATGTGTTTAGATAGATAGATAGATAGATAGATAGATAGATAGATAGATAGATAGATAGATAGATAGATAGATAGATAGATAGATAGATAGACAGATAGATAGATAGATAGATAGATAGATAGATAGATAGATAGATAGATAGATAGACAGATAGATAGATAGATAGATAGATACCTGAAAAAATCACTACATGCTGCAAGAACACAGCGATGACAGGGAAAGCTGCGTTCCTGCACCTTAATGGTGAAGTCAAACAGCAAGCCTCTCTCCCTGAGCGATCTGAGCACGCCCAGGAGCTGCAGTCCATGGGACTCAGACACCCGCAGCATTGTCCGGCGCTCTGCGACCCCGTTGCATTGTGGAGCACTGCCAGGTTTACTGCTGGGTGGGCTGTTGCTGCTGCAGGGGTTGTGGGTGTTGGTCAAACACAAGGACAAGTCATGATTTTCATCCATTACGCCAGAATCTGAAAAAAGAAAAAAAAAGAATAGAAAAATGATGCAATTTATAGTAATGGAGTGAGTCTGTGAAAAGACACACACACACACACAGAGGGAATAAGAGATACAAGAATGCAACAAACTAATTTACATGAACAGATCTGTAACACACAGTCCAGTCCTCCTCTACCATTAAGACATTCAGTAGTATCATTGTGTCTGACACTGAGTGTCTGACACGATTACTGCATTCAAGATAAGCACATTAGATATTACCTGAGGTGATGTCTGGACGTTAAAAGTCAAAAATATATGAGTATAAAATGCGTGAAATATGCAGCTAGTTAGTCTGAGGCAGGACAAGTAATACTCACGACAGTGTCAGCACCTCGGAGAGCTCTCATGCTATTCTAGTTTCCGGAAGCCTGAAATCACGCGAGATTTCAGTCGGCTTTTTGTTTGTTTTTTTGCGTTTAATCGTCTTCTTCCTGTCATCTTGTTTACTGAATTTGCGATTTTCCCTAAAAAGAATAATGCCCGTGTCTCCTTTATATCCCCCTCATTTATTTTCATTGTACTCTTTATTTATTGCAGAAAAAGGCGCAATGGCCGCTGGGAACTGTAGTTCTCCCCTATTGGTCGGTTATTTCTGGCGAGTGTTCTGGTCAGCCTTTCTATTTGCTTTAGTTACAAGTTTAGAACAGTTAACGTTCAGCAGTTATACAGGTTAGCTTGCTTAGTTAACCATGGGTGCTTTCTCTGTTGCAAATGAAAACATATCTCAAACATATCAAGTAATTTTGAGTCACACGGAAAATTCCTATGGGCAGAACTTTACTCCTGTCTGCTTCTCATTGACACTATGTTGATGCAGTAATATTTCTTACCACTGGGTGACGCTGCCGTGCTGCGGAGAAATGATTATGGGGATGCATAGGACAACAGCCATTGAATCTGAATTAGAACGTGAACTTAAAGCGGTGCTGCAGTATCGTGTTGTTCTGGGAATCTATCCTACTTCACAAACCATCCTAACCGTTGTTTCTGCGCAAACGCTGCGCATGCGCGTAACACAACCCCCAAATTTACATCATTTTTAACCCATTGTGAATATTTCTTATGGTTAGGGTTAGGGTCAAATTATAATGCAGGTTGGACGATTTGCCAAAGTAGGACGGTTTCTCAAAACACCGTCTCACCACCACAGTGACACAAAAACACACTCTTGAAAACGCCTGAAAAACATGATTACAGAATAAGAGCTTTTGTAGACACAATTCAATTCTTCTTCTTCTTCTTCCTCTTATTATTATTATTATTATTATTATTATTATTATTATGCTATTACTACATAAAACGTGGGCTCAATCATGGATAAAATGCAAATATACAGAAAAGCAAAAAAAGGGAAAAAACAGTCATTATACTCTATATGCTTTATCCTCCTTCATCTTAATACAACAGACCATCCTATAAAAGTCAGAGACCGTCCCATTGTTGTGAAACTGGAGTGAAATCAGTGTAAACGGGCAGCACATACTAACGCCATTTACTGATTTCAGTTTTTACGAGACTGCACTGAATCGGTGTACATATTATCGGGCTATTATCAGAGCCTCTCCAGTTTATATTATTGGTGGGTCTGGCCCCCCTCCTCTGTCTCTTGCATCCCTGCATCCCTCCCTCTCTCCCCTCCCGGCAGTGCATCCCCATCCCCCACACTGTGGCCGTCTCTCCGGGTGAAAGCTGTCTTCCCAGCGCCACTGGCCCGACAAAACGCTGCTGTAGCAGAGCCAGTCCGCACCAACCCGAGGCAGCACACTCACACGGGAGAGAGCACGTACACATTCGGGGAATCTTTCCTTTTTTCCCTTCCGTGATCGACCGAGTAGCTTTGGTAAGTCTTTTATGCTTTTTATCACAAAGAGGAGAAATGTCTGTGTGTTTTCTTGATGCTTGTTCGGGGTTTTTTTCCTATCTTTTTTTCCCTCCGTATCCCTTTAATTGTCCTCCGTGGTGGCTACAGTGGGGAACTAGCGGGCTAAGCTAAAGCGGCTAGCTTAAACAGCGGACTTAAAGTGATACTATTTGAAGCATGTGTCAGGTTTTTTGTTGTTTTGTTTTTTCACTTTATTTGTCATCCGCCAGGTAGTAGTGTTAGCAGCTGTTTTCCCAGTGCGTTGCGGGTCTGACCTGCTGCGAGTGGTTTTCATTGTCATTGCTAATTTTGCCCCGGCTAACTTGCTAATTAGCGTTTTTTTTAAATGGGGCAGCGTGTGCCGAGAGATGCAGGGATGCTACGACGGGTTAGCGACTGGCTTTTCAGGCTAGCACGCAAGCTAAGCTAACGTTAGTAATATGTGACCCGTGCAGATTCCTGCACGGAGTGTTTCGGAATGGATGGATCGCCATGCTAACGCTGGCTAATCTAGTGATAATTGGCAAGATGGCATCTCGGAGTGGTTATCTAGAAATCGGTGGATTTTTCAAAATGGTGTCTTAAGCTTGTTTGAGTGTGACCATTTTTGTCCAACCATCGCTGTTTTGACTTTGCTTGCTATCTCTGGTATGCAGTGCACTGCCAGTGCATGCCACACTCTGACTGATATATCTACATATTAACCACTGATGTGAGGGTAAATACAAACGCCTCAAGGCTACAGCAGCCACTATGGAGAAAATGACTGTTTCTGGAGTTAAATTTGTTAAGAGTTTGGCGCTGAATTTAGGGGAGAATTTAGGGGAGAGAAGTGGGAAAGGTCAAAATGGGTAGAAAAGGTTTACTCTGCATGTGCAAATGTTTGCACACTGGATTAAAGTGGCTAACTATGTCAGTGCCCATCAACTCCTGCCTGGGTTCATAACAAATGTATACTTTATCTGAATGTCACTTACACCAGGACTTAGCTGCTGTGCACAGATATCCACTGCAACTAATGCTCGTTGTCATTATTTATTCATCTCAATTTTATTTAAATCTAATTGCTTTTCGTCGTATACAGTATAGGAAATCAGTGAACATGCCAGTTCCAAGTGCAGTGCTCAGGGTAACATATGCAAGCTGGATCATTTATTTATGCCTAATGCAACGAGCAGTGGCAGAAGTTAAAAAAGGCACTTTTTAAAAAACTTGATACTACAAGATGTGTGTTTAAATGGTGCATATCAGATAGGATTATTCCAAATGTTACAGGTAATTATTTATTTATTTACCCTCCTGTTTTTGACTAGTCTTATCAGTGAAATGAATCCTTTTTGCCATCATCTCTTTTTCCCTTTTTTGTAGGCGGTGGGTGGGGGATTACTTGCTTTAGTCACTGACTACTAATCCCATTTAATTCAAGAAGCCTTATCTGTCTAAAGGGATTTGTGAGATGCTACTGTTGTTGGCTTCACCAGAGCATTACTGTGTAAGCAAACTATGTACATTTAAAATAATAGTCTACGATCGAGACTGGAAGATGCACACTGCTCTGTGGATGATAGACATTCAGTGATTCTAATAGGTGATACTTTCATCCTGTTTGTAATTATGACATCTAGAAATGCTTTCCTTTGTGATTGGGGCGGGGCGGGGGGGGGGACTGAAGACCCTAAATCTTATTAATATACAAACAAGGAAGTCTTTTTTAAAGGCTGACTTTATTTTTGTGACTCTAGATAAATCAAAAGGCATCCACTAGAACTGCATCCACCAGATGAAAGTATATTAACTTAAAGGTCAGTGGTTCGCTTTAGGAGCTCTACTCAGAAAATACTACGTTTGTGGTTTTGTTTTTTCCTACTGGATGAGATCTAGTGTTGTTCCTATATGCTAAAGTTGATTCATCTGTCTACTTCGCTTGAGGAAGACGGTGGATGTCGTATGGCTTTTGGCATGTGTGGGGTGCAGGCTCATGTATATGAATGGCAGGCTGTACAATGCAGCCATAAAACCGTCAGACTGTTGAAAGCGGGAGTCACTTAATGTTACGACAGACAGCGGTTCTGTAACAGAGCTTTCCAGCACTTCATTCCCGTGTGGTTTGAACCACTTAGTGATTTGCTCATCACAGATCGGCGAATGAAGCACCGACAGACGGCAGCTTCCAGAGTCACCTTCATTTCCTGTGCCTCGTCCAGCTCCCGGTCCCTCAACTTCAACCTCCAGTAATGCTACTGTTCTTTTAGAGGTTAGCAGATGTAAACATTTCAATGGTTGGACCATCTTAGAAGAAATCAATGGTTAATAGTAATAATAAGGTTGCTGTACATAAAGATTCATTCAACTGCATTTTGGGGACTCTGAATATTTCTCTTGTATAGGAATCAATCAAGAGGGGTTATTTATTTTTTTCAGTTGTTCATTTGGATAAAATCAACATTAGAAAAATATAATAAATGTGTCCCAGTATTTTGCCAAACAGTCTAAAATCAAAAGATGTTTCACTGTATTATTAACCAAAGATGGCAGCAACACACACTGAGAAAAAGGGAGCTTTTGAACTTTTCCCTGAAAAGTAACATTGGTTATTACAGCATTATCAGACAAATTGGCCACTATTTTATTCCTGATTAACTATCAGTTGAAGCGATTAAGCAGCACTCAAAATAGACGTGCAAACCATTCGTAGGTCATACCTTCATGAAATCCACATGAAATGGTGATTAAGCACTGAAAATAATTTTTTGTTTTATTAAGTAAGGCCTTAATTAGACCACAGAGAAGATTTGTGGATGTAGTGAAGGAGGATATAGAGATGGCTGGTGTGACAGAAGAGGATATTAAAGGGAGGGTGAAATGGAGGCAGATGATCCGCTGTGGCGACCCGTAAAGGGAGCAGCCAAAAGAAGAAGTAATGCTTTATTTAATTTAAAATTGTATTTTTCTACGTGTTGGTTTGAGATGACATTTAGCGCACCTGTACCATCGTGCTTCATAGTAATAAATTGGGAAACATTTCTCACCTTGCTGCCTGCGTGCATATTACAGTTTTGTTCTACATCAATATATTGTGGATTAAAGGGCAGATATGTTGTTGTCATTCTCCATCCCCCTTTATGAAGACATGCTGGTGATTGTTGTAGTGCTATATCTGCTTTCATCTTAATCGGTTCAAAAAATAATATATTCTAGATGTGTACTGAAATGCTACAGCCACAGTTCTGTTGTAGGATTACTAAAGTGTAGTGGTTATCCCCCGCTTTGGGAGTGAAAGGAGAGTCAGATCCCTGGAAGGGTTGTGTCAGGAAGGACGTCTGGCCTGAAAGCCTGTGCTAAATCAAATATGTGGATCCATCCTCTGTGGTGACCTCTTACCAGGAAGGGAACAGCTGAGAGAAGCTTGCCGTGTTAGATCCGTGACATTGCAGTGGCCTTTTCCCTATAAGTGAGAGGTGGTCGAGGAAAAAAAAGGCATTTTACAACAACACATTCTTTTGTTCTTGAGGTAGTTGCAACATATTGAAAGGGACTGACTGTTTTAGTTTTACTAAAACAGACACACCATCTCATGATACATTTGTGCATTGCAGCTGATTCACTTAAATAGTATTCAGTAATCAACTCCATAAATGTCTGTAAGAGATGTAGGCGTACTTTCCCAGTAGTTACTTGGTCCACTGATCTCGCTACAAGGCCTCTCAGCACCACTTGAATGACTCATTCTTCAGCTCTTATTCAGTTATTAACTGAAAATAAGGTTCTTAGATGTCCACTATTTAAAAAAAAAAAAAAAAAAAAAAAAGTGTTTTTATTTTAGAAAATGTACAGAGGTCTTACAGAAGTACATTGTTTGATGTTTTCATAAATGATCTAGTGGGATGATAGGAGGATAAGAGAACAAAGTGCTCTTATTTTCCCTGTACACAGATTCACACTGTGTAGCATCAGTCTACCACAATGGTTCAGTCAGATTGTCGTCTCTCTTTGACAATAAAATTTTGATGTAAGTGTATGCATGCATGCATACAAACTGCGGCAGGTGAGAGATGTCAGAGGGAATAAAGCATCAGGATAAAAGGTTGGACACAGATCCTTGGAGGCAAAGTTGTAATGCATTCAGCTGTCAGTCGTATTGTGTGTACACATGCACAAATGGACATTCACATGCGTCTGTGCTGCAGGCTGGCTATTCATTAGTGATACCTACAGTTATTAGAAATTCTTTTTATGCTATTCTACTGTAGCAGCTTTTGAATTTAACCTATACAAAGAGTAGCTGTTTTATTATTAACATCTGACTCAAACTTAAGCACAGCCATACAACAGTTGTACAAAAAATCTTAACATTGTGGATGTGATAATGTTGAGTTTTTGTTGACTCTACTTTAAAGAGGCGTTGATTCAAATAAATGAGAATTTGGGTAGTTTGCAATATTTTTTTAAATTGTTTTATCCACCCCTTTGTGTCAGCGAGACTTCGTAGTGCAGAGCTATTGTTGTAAGCCTCATTAGTTTTAGCTGAATCTATAGGGACAACATTTGATCTTTATTACTGAAATACAGTAGATGTCTAATAGTGACTGCTGAGAGTTTTTTGTGGTGTCAGTAGCCATTGTTGCACTGCATCACACTGCAGAACTGTAACAGAGTGGGTGTTATGAGCAGTCCGAAAGGAAAAAATATTGTATGAGGTGAAGTGAGGACATTTCTCTGGCTTTAAGTTGAGTGTATCTGGATCTTGACACTCTGTCAGGATACATGTGCTCCTGCTGCACATCGGTTTCTCGTATAATTATATTGGATTGGGACACACAGTGTTTTTGAATGACCCCACAAACTCTGTGGGTATGTACTCCTGTAAACAAGGGCTAGACTGCACTTGGGCCACTTCTTAAAAAGGTAAAGACAGAAAAAAAATGTAAAGCATAAAATTCATTATGGTTGATTGATTTTTAAAGTGGATTTTGTTTTACAGTCATCTTTCTGTGCACAGTGGCTCACTGTCACAGTGTCAGGGCTTTTCTGGGACACTTAATAAGATCAAATCCAAAGTTATTGCTGCACTGGCCATTCAAGTGCTTCCCCTAAATGATGTCAGACCACATAAATGTAATAAATATTGGTTACTTAAGCTATGCGCACTAGTTTTAGACCACCGCCAGGACAACTGTCTCTAAAACAAACAGAAAATACATGTTGATGGAAGATGGTAAATGGACTGGTTCTTACATAGTGCTTTTCTACTCCACTACAGCACTCAAAATGCTTTATAAAACACATCTCATTCACACTAATTCATACAAGCCCCTTTTCTATGCTTTTTCTACCTAAGTGCTTTCTGTTTAACATTCACATACATTCACACTCCAGCGCATGCATCGAAGAGTTCAGTATATTGCCCAAGGATACTGTGGAATGCAGACTCAAGGATCTAAAACCACCAGTCTTCCGATTAGTAGCTCCTGAGCTAAAGCCGCGATGATTATGATATAGTGTAGGTTTGGGTTTTGGCTGCTTACACACACAGCAGATATCGAGTGACAAGAGCACTGGTGCGAATGGACAGCACTCTTGAAACAATTCTATCTCAGCTAGGACTGGGCGATATATCGAGTTTTTAAATATATCGATATATTTTTATATGAGATGTGACAATATCGTTTATATCGATATAGTCTATGTCACGTAGAGGTGGGCAATATAAACGATATACGATAGAAACAATATAAATTTGGCCAACGATAGAGATTTTGACTATACCGCTCTACTGCGATAGCGTATGTTGATGATGTCATGAAGCTGCACCTGTTTTGGTCGAAAGCATCGCAGCGGTTACAACCATTGTCATCTGCAAATTATGCTGGGCGACAGTCATAGCAAATGACTGGATGAATAATCTCAGTTGTTCTCCTGACTGAAGTTTGGCCCGTGTATAGCATCCTGCTATGCAATTGCATTTGTCCCTAACCACCAGAATCCCTCACGTTAACTTTGATCGAGTTGGCGTTCATCCTCCAGCTTCACTGTGCTAATGTTATGCTAACATAGCTGTGTCGCTAGCAATCACGTAGCACAACATTATATACCAGGTAGTCCAACTTCAGTAACCCTGCAAACGCCACTGCTGTTTAGTTTTCTGTCTTCGTTTATGTTGGAAGTGGTAGCAGAGCTGTACGTTTTAATTAGTTTCAAAAATCTCTCAGTCAGAACATGGTATGTCATGTTTAGGTGGAAACTAGCAAGCTAACTTTCTGTTAACTTGTAACTCCGTTAAATTTAATAAATTCTGTTTTCATGGA
>NW_005187404.1:4675922-4682869 GCF_000239375.1 Pundamilia nyererei
GAGGTCAGTAAGCACAACCAGAATTCATACATAAAGCACACTCTCAATTTTTGAGAAAATTAAAGGATTTTAAGTGTGCCTTATAGTGTGGAAAATACGTTACACAGAAGAAAATAATATATCGCCAGTGTTGGGGAGTAACGGAATACGTGTACCGCCGTTACGTATTTAAAATACAAAATATGAGTAACTGTATTCCGTTACAGTTACTGTTTAAAAAGGTGGTATTCAGAATACAGTTACTTTGTTGAAATAAATGGATTACACTGCGGTACTTTCCTGTTTCATTTTGTCGTGGGTCAGGACTGTTTGGGTTGTGTTTGACAGCTATGTTCTGTTGTTCCAGGCGGCAGCGTTACTGTTGCCATGGTTACAGGGCGACGCTCTCTCTCTCTCTCTCTGGGACTGTGTGTTTCCTGGGTGCGAGAGCGCCTTTTCGTTGTTGTTGTTGTTGTGCTAAGCTAACAGGCAGAATGCTACAAGCATAGGGCTTTGGAGCGTGATGTCACGGGGGTGGGCGTGGAAAGGATTTTGGCCCGATCCGCCATTTTGGGGGTCTAAGTGAAAAAGGACCGAAAGCATAGCCATGGTTCATTCTTGCTGTGTGGTTCTCACTGTAATTTCCCCTCATGAATGAATTTATGCTGCACTAATCTGAATGTTTGCAGGGAAATCAAACGCATTTCACACGCAGTACTCGAGCTGACTTACCTTTGTTTGAATGACGACTTGTATGCGCTGACTCCACGAACAAGGTACGAAAATATGTCAGGCTACGTCAATAGCGGTTGGTCTTCAGGGTTTCTACTCCACAGCCTTATTTTATACGGGTCCACATTTCCAATGCACGCTATTTTCTGCAAGTACCGCTACTTCGCCTCTGAACGAAATCGGTCTCTATAGAATCTAAAGAATGTAGCATCATGGGCAGTGTAGTCCGTGCTGCAGGGAGAATGGACTGCCATACACGTTATGGGTCTGTGAGCGCGAGGAGAGAGAAAAAGGGGAGTGGAAAGGTACGAGTTGTCATCGAGGAAAAACGGGAGCTGGAAGCATGTAAATATAATAATAACCACTGCAGCAGCCAAGAAGAGTGCCTGACGAGCCCAGTTGTAAGTAAGCTATTAAGACTCGACTGTACACCGTGTTCGTGTTTTCCTCCGAAAACAATAAGTTCCGTTGGAGCAGCCTTTCAACGCCTCTCTCTGTCTCTCGCAAGAAAAGTTGACCCACACAACAAAGTAAAGCTATTTTTCGGCTACCAGCCAACAGGGACCCCGCCGTATTAGTCAGAGGTCCCTTTACTACAGTTCGGAGTCGCGGACCTTCAGTAATAGTAATAAATCACACAGCAATAGTACATTCACGTTGTTGTAAAAAGCATGATAATATATTAAGTAATCCGTATTCAGAATACGTTACTGTCATTGAGTAACGTAACGGAATACGTTACAGAATACATTTTGGGGCATGTATTCTGTATTCTGTAAATACATTTTAAAAGTAACCTTCCCAACACTGTATATCGCGATATAATTTGAAGCATGTGTGGTAACGATATATATCGCGATATATTATATGGATTTTAGGCCATATCGCCCAGCCCTAATGTCACGTTATAATTGTACTTGTGGAACCGCAAGTTTGCCTCTCTTTCGTCCACTTTTGTCTCTATGCTGCGTTACTCTGCCTCCCTCTCCCCCATCGCTTCACTTGCAGGCAACGACAACATGGACACGGCAGCTATCAAAGAGGAGCTGGTCAGTAAAAGAAAACATTTGGAGATAACTATTTTAGTGCTGCAGCGTTACACTCGTTAAACTGACGTTTATGCCATAACTGTATTAACGCGGCAAATCTCCGTTAACAAGTTACCACGGATTGCCCCGTGCGTGGGCGTCAATGCGTTAGCGGTTACCTCGTTAACGCCGTGCATCTAGCATTACTAGTATTTTCACAATTTACAACAGCACCATAAAGGGCAAAATGAAGCGTGTGTGAAACTGTGTGCTGTCTCCCAGCCTTCTGCCCCGAAACAAACTACCTTACAAAACTCGTATACCGTATTTTTCGGACTATAACCTTACACTAAAATCCTTTCATTTTCACAAAAATCGACAGTGTGCCTTATGTATGAGTTCTGGTTGTGCTTACTGACCGCAAACAGATTTTATGTGGTACACAGCGCTCAGCAATCTGTCAAAAATGCTGTCGTACGACTTTGGTAAGCTACGAAGCCGCACCGCTTGATAGATTGTTGGAGCATTACGGCTACTGTAGTCAGGAGCCCCGCGGAGTAATGCATACTGTGCTTCAACGTAGTATTACCGTATTGTGTGTGTATAAGGACCACAAATGGCACCTGTAAGAGACATGGTTACGAAGCAGACTCAAAGCTGTCAGTCACGCAGTAGAACTTGGGAACAGAGCAGCTGCGAAATCTGTCTGTTTGTTATTATGCTCAATGTCTTTTAGTTTACATTTTGACTGCACAATTGTGAGCTTTTTGTTATGCACAAAAACAACATTGTTTTATTTTATTTATGGAGAATTATTATTTAATAAATGCTGATAATTTATTTCCGAGTAATTTTTTCATGTACATCTGCGCTGTGTTAATAAAAGTGCCTGTGTGACATCTGGGACACAGCTTTGACTAAGAACTCTCTTTTCGTTCCTACTTTATGGCTTTAAAAAATATCGAGATATATATCATATATCACCATCCAGCTAAAGAATATCGAGATATGAATTTTAGGCCATATCGCCCAGCCCTAGTCTCAGCTAAGTGTGGCAAATTTTCCACCAGCCTTCAGTGTGTACTTGTTAACCAGGACAATGAGCAATGCTACTAATAATCCTTTTCCACTCTTACCCACTCTTTGGTGTTTGGTACTTTTTTAGTACCCAATTGGCTGGGGTTCCAAGCAATCTGAGGTGATCCAAAATGTGACGCTGAAAGACTGCATGCCACTGCCTTCACGAAAATCACATCTGCCATTTTTGAATTCCAGCAATGAGGGAAATGGCTACACAAAAAACCACAGTGGTGCCTGAGTCTAGAAAAAAGCCACACACTGAGCAACAGATGTACCGTCGCCTCAATGTCGTCCTTTTTTCGGTGTTCAAATGGCGTCACAGGACTCCCAACCATGCTGCTATTACAACCCTACACACATTAGGTGGTACACGACTATAATGGAAAAGGACTGAAAGGTACAGTAGAGTCAGGTACTAGTGGAAAAGGGCTACATGAAACATTGGTCTTTAGTAGCGTACAGAGCTATACCAATAAATTTACTAGTCTTTATGAGCTTCTTGCAAATGTATTGATATCTATATGTTAAGGTTGGGAAATTTGCTTCATAGTCCAGTTATCCCATTCCTATCATATTATGACTCATGGCAGAGGAGCCAACCATTATGGTGTCATTATCCACCCTATGTAACTGTGTGTGGCCTAAATATACACACACTTACACAAAATAACAAAACGAAAATAAAATATGTGGTGAGTCAAAGAGAAACGGGAACATGAACAAAGGGAGGTTGTTTCAGAATTCCAGAATTAAGAAATGTTTTTGCACATTGACATAAAACACGGACTGATTTGGCCAACTTCAGTTAGTGAAATTAAGCGGTTGGATGTCAGCTGAACTTAGACTTTTATTTCTAAGTGTGTGTGTGAGAGAGAGAGAGAAATAGAGAGAAACGGTTAGGTGGACGAGATAGAGGTATAGCCGTTAGCTCTGACCATCATTGATCTTAATCGGCCATCTACACAAGCTGATTGATAATAAGAGTAGAGAAATGCCAACTAGGTTTGAAGTAATACAGTAACTGCATAGTTTGAAATAAAATGTCCCACTGTGTTTTTATAGTGACAAAGACTTGACTTATCTACTTTCTTTTTTGAAAACTGACAAGATAAACAGAACTTTAATCTTTGGCTGTGTTAAAAGGGTTACTATCATGTTAGCTAGTGTGCTGTTTTTAAAACATTGTTTTACACTCATGGTTCTTTGCACAGTGCCTCAGTGTCAGGGGCTTTTTGGGATACTGGAAAAAATGCTCCAGTGTACCTTCGGATTGGCCAACTATAGTATTGCAGTTATCAATGTGCCCAATATCAATAGTTTTAGAATTATTTCTTTAAAAATATGTATTTGCTGAGGGGTAATACTGATCGGCCTCAGAAAGCCAGGAAGATTTAATTCACCCACTTCGCAATAATGTGAATAAATAGAGGATATCATGCTGTGCTGTAGATGATTGTCTTGCAGTGTTTTGCGATTCAATGTGTCGTGATACTGTCATTATTGTGGGCAACAAATTGTGATAGTATTTGCTTGTGAATTACTGTGATTCCCACCCACAGTGTCATTGCATTTGAAGACGACGAAATGTTAAAAGTTTCGCGTCAGTTTTGTTCTTCGAGAGCTGCATCCTCAGGCAGACGTGGCCCACAGCATGACAGATTACTATAGTCACACCTCGGTGCGAAGTGTTGTGGAGTACTTCAGAGTGTCTGACAGGTTAGAAGAGGGGAAAAACCAACCCCCAACTGCAGGCTCGGTCCTCTTTGGCCTGCATAAAATCAATGCAACCACTGAGAAAACAGAAAAGTGTGCCGTTATGATCAGTATCTCTCGCACGCCCCCTACTCATTAATAACAACAATTTTGTGTGGGGACTCTGTAAAACCTTGCTGCTTTCTATATTAACTGCAATATAATGGTGGTGTTCTTTTGTTTTCTTTCCCTCCACCCATATTTGTCAAGTCCCACCTTCATTGCAGGCAATAATGCCTGTCTGCTGTTAATACTGCCTCTGAGAATTGATTGTTTACCTTGGGTTTAACCACCAAGTCCTGGCTCATAAAGCTGTATGGTCTAGTATGTATGAGTTTTTGTGTTTGTGTGTATATACCTTTGTGCGATCAAATTATTCAGAATATAAATTCAATGGCAATCACATTTTGATATATTTAACATTGCTTATTGTAAAAGCTGTATTTTACACTAAAGTTTTAAATTCCATATTTTATTTTGCAGGATGGATTTATGTACTATCTGCAAGTAAAATGTTTCATGCTATCAATGAATACTCTATTTACAAAGCCTGAAGGTGTAAGTGTGCACCCTGACAAAAACATCTCCCTATTAAACTGACAAAGAGATGCTCTGTTAACCACATCTATTGTGGTACACAACCAAAGGCGCTGATAGATAACTGGCAGTATAGGCAGGTAACCAAGCTGCTGTGAGTGCTGGTGCTGGGTTAAGAAAGAAAAGCTCTGAAGTCAGGGCTGTAACATAAGAAAACATGCGTTAACATGCTTGTTTGTTCTTGATAGTGCCGTAGTGACTTGTCAGCAGATTAGAGGTGTGACCGGCTATAACAGCATCTGGTTATAAGCTTTAAGGTTATGCCAGCACTTTCTTTCTGATAAACAGTTTGATACCACTCTTGTATCACATGGGAGTTTATTTTGCAGTTGCCTGGGTTAGATGATGTTAGACCCACTTCTAAGAATGTTTCATTAAAAGCTGCTAACAGAAGCTAACAACATCAAAGTTCAGTTCAGCTTCAGTAACACAATTATCAGTTAAAAATGGTAAATGGCCTGTATTTGTATAGCGCTTTATTTAGTGTAAATGTGCTTCAGTAACTCATCGATTCATATCAGACTTGCATATCAGTCTCCTCAAGAGTAAATAGACATAGGCACTAGGGCTGGGCGATATGACCCAAAATTCATATCTCGATATTTTTTAGCTGGGTGGCGATATAAGATGTATATCTCGATATATATATATATATATTTTTTTTTTTAAGCCATAAAGTAAGAACAAAAAGAGAGTTCTTAGTCAAAGCTGTGTCCCAGATGTCACACAGGCACTTTTATTAACATAGAGCAGATGTACATAAAATTTACTCAAAAATAAATTATGAGCATTTATTAAATAATAATGCTCCATAAATAAAAGAAAACAATGTTGTTTTTGTGCATAACAAAAAGCTCACAATTGTGCAGTCAAAATGTAAACTAAAAGACGCTAAGCATAGTAACAAAGACAGATTTCACAGCTGCTCTGTTCCCAACTTGTACTGCGTGACTGACAGCCTGGAGTTTGAAATCCGCTTCGCAACCACGTCTCTTAGCAGGTGCCATTTATGGTCCTTATACACAATAGGGTAATATTACGTTGAAGCACAGTAGACGAAAGAGAGGCAAACTTGCGGCTCCACAAGTATAATTATAACGTAACATAGACTATATCGATATAAAGGATATTGTCACATCTTATATCTCGTATAAAAATATATCGATATTTTTTAAAAACTCGATATATCGCCCAGCTCTAATAGGCACACCACATATGGCTTTTTGACAGCAGAGTTAAACAGCAGACCAACAGGCTAGATATCCTACAGATAAATGCTGTCCAGACCATTTGAGGTGACTCGAGATTAAGCATTTTTTTAAAAGTCTGAACATATGTAACTGACACATAACAACTGTGGTGCAAAATTTTTTTTTTGTTTGGTTTTTTTTTTATAAATAGACCTTAGTAGATACTTACCAGCTGCAGGTACAGGTTAGTATTTGGTAGAAAATATTAAGGTTATTGCAGGTGTGCAACAGTCACTTTTAGGCCTGCACAATAAATCAAAAATTTATTGTCATTGCGATATCAGCCTGTGTGATGGGCCCATCACAAAAGATGGCGTAAACTGCGATAATTGGGTACCTTAAAATGTTTACACACGTGCTTTAAAGAATTTACCAATAAAAGAAACCACTTTACCCATTTGATCAGTCGAATAGAGCCCTTCACGGCATTAACCAATCACATGGATTAGAGGTGGGGAGCTGTAATGGCTGAGAGTGAGACACATGACGAGAACGCTACTGACTATGAACTCATGGCTAAAAAAAAAAA
>NW_005187404.1:4683135-4687156 GCF_000239375.1 Pundamilia nyererei
TTTTTTTTGCTAAAGACATGATGCCTATAAATACACTTCACAGAGAGGGCTTCACCAGTCTGATACATAAGATGGACCAGAGATACCGCATCCCCTCACGAAACTACTTTTCCCATGTCGCCATTCCACAAAGCTTCTCGAATGAGAGGTGAAACGGCTTCAAGTAACTTAAAGAAGTCCAGACGCTTTTCTTTGCAAGCTCCTTTGACTACGATGACCTGCATGACTGAGAACCTTCACAGACATTTCAATGTTAAAGTGCACTTTGTTGTTACACTGCTAATACAGCAGCTTTCTTTAAATAAAACTGTTGCAGTAAAACGGAAATTATGTATTCATTTTTTTGTTTTGCTATTTATTTTATCGCAAGTCATATCGTTATCGCAATATTGATCACAGTTATCGCACATCGCAGGTTTTCCTAATATCGTGAAGCCCTAGTCACTTTATGTATTGTTATTTCAAATTCTGTTTATGCAAAGCCCATAAGTTGCACCGCATGCAGCCGTCAGGTCTTACAGTGGAAATCCTCTCAGGTTAATTTACTCCCAGCTGCATTAAATTGTGAGAAGATACTAGCAGCCTTATGAATATTGTCGAACCTTTTCTGTCATTAGAACCACACTGTGCTGCTAATCTGTAGAATATCCTGTTATTAAGGATATACAAGTTAATAGCCAACTTCCCTCAGAAGTACACTTTGTGGTCTATTGCAGTGTTTCACCTGACCTTGGGCTTACCTGAGTGTGTGGTTTTTTGTTTTTTGTTTTTTTTTTTGGGGGGGGTCTTTAGATCCTTTAACCTCCATTTATCACCGATTCAACACTTGCTGTCTGCTCTTTAATGCGTGACTGCAGTCTCACTGACCAATTAGTGTGGCTGTAGACTTCCAAGTTTTTTTTCCCACTGCTGTTCAGTCCAACTGCCATTACTTTAATTTCCTAGTTGCTGTGAGAACTCATTAAAAGTCATATTATTTTAAAAAGTTAGACAGAAGCTGCTAATGAACACCTTTAAATAAACACTTACCACCCACTTTCTTTTAACCTCAGCGAAGGTGATGTTGCTAACCTTTTGCTCTTCAGCTTCAGCATGTACTGTTAATTTTAGTATTGTAATCACATCATCCATTTTAAGAGAGAGGAAAAAAGTCACTCTTGTGTGTTGATATTTTATTCGAAGCATGTTGCAGTCAATATTACTCCTTACTGTAGCGCAGGTCTTCGAAATGTCTAATGCTAACCAGGGTAACAATCTCCATAAATGAATACTGCTGTTCAACAGTCTAGATGCTTTAGATGTGAAAATCATTCCTATTTTCTGTTAGGATTTCACTCAATCTAGGAATACAGACCCATGAGGTGTTTGAGTGATGAGATGTTTCAGGAAAAGCGAAGAGGAGAAAGGCAGTGCGGAGAAAAGGGGAGATGCTGTCCCAAAGTGAATTGTACTGTCCTAGATCTAAAATAGCCCAGAGCTGTTTGGAGCTCATCACTCCAGGGCAGGTCTGATTGTGTAGAAAAAATGGGGGTGTCATCAGCCATTCAATCACACTGCCTTTCAATGCTGCAGCATGATGGATTTGTTTCTTGGACTTGATTATAGATATCAGTTCTCATTGAGAAAGCTTGCACTCTGTAATACATGTACATAATCAGACACTGGGTATCTCTTTTACCTCAGAATTCAGATTTTACTCCTGAATCGGTGTTTCAGTGGTGGTAGCTGGGGGAAAAGGGCTTCTCTTCCTTAGCAAGTTGGTGCAATTCATGCACCACTAGCAGCACAATCACAGATAGATGCCGGTCAGTTCTCTCTGTGTGGCTTATTTAGTGAGTCAGAAATGCACAACAGTGGCACTACAGTGTAGATATTGTACAATTTTACTCAAGTTTACTGATCCAATCTTGGATTGTAAAGTCGGGGTTGGTGGCGTTTCTCCAACTTTCTCAGAGGGAAATCCAACTTGAGGGGGTGTTCCATCTTAAAAAGTCAGATTCTGATATTGGGATTTCCAAATTCCCATTTCAGATGGAATGCAGCTTTCAAACACTATCATTCAACTGAACGTCTCCAGAATGAAGAGGCTAACAAACGGAAAGTGGCTAAAGCTAAAACTAGCTAGAGGTCGGAGCCAGTCATAAGCCAGCAGCCTCTTCTTGGTATGAGCAGTGAAAAGAACCAAAGCAATTACAAGGAAAATTATGGCCCTGGAGGACCAGCCGCTCTCCATAATTGAAAATGGAGCCTTCAGAAATTTGATAAATTACCTCGGCTTAAAATACACAACACTGTGTAGCTGTTACTTTTTGGATGGCGTAGCCTGCAGAGCAGAGGAGCCTACCATTATGTTAGTGCTATTCACCCTCCATTAAGTACAATGTATGACCCAAACATGCACGGGAAAAATAAATAGATAAAGAGTCATCGACTCTTTCCAATAGAAACAAGCACCTCCGCCAATGTGCCTGTATTACACACTGACGATGATGATGGATCGGTGTATCTGCTCTGCGCACACATTAACAAAGCGTACAGAAGTCCAGGCATGCAAACTGATGCGCGCCCAGATGCATCTGTGTTGCAAGTGTTAGATGAGATGCGACATGAAAATGTGGCTTGGCAGATTTAAAAAAAGAAGAAAAAAAAAAGAGCGTCATGAATTAGAAAAAGACTGGTAATAATAATTTAATTCCTCAATTGGGAAATTAAATATTTGCGAGCTGTCTGCTGTTGATCATTGACCGCTGACATCAAACCTTATTGGATCAAACCTAATTAATACAGATAAAGATTTTGAATTTATACTGAAAAATAATGTAAGTACCTGACATTTGTTGTGTTCTATAAAGCTGCTGCGCTTTTTAAATACGTTAGTTAATTATTTGCACTTCATTTTTGAGTAGTTTTAGTGAAAAAAGATTGTGGGGCATTTTAAAAGTTGAATTATTTCTCTTATTATGAAAATAAAATTCTGAAGAAAATGTGATTTTATTTTATTTTATTTTAAATTGTATATACTTCAGCTATAATTAATAGAAAGAAAATCTCAATCTGCAAAAACTCATTATCAGTGGGTCACCAGTTGAAATTGAAAGCGGCAAATAAAAAATGCCATCAATGCACTTTTTATGTTTGTTTTATTAAAATAAAAATTGTGTGCTATTTTTTTTAATGAACTACTAAAGTGGAAAGCTGGAATCATTCATCATTATTTCAGCTTTAAAATATAATTAGTGGAAGCTAAATTCAAATGCTACAGGACAAAATCTACAATTATAAAACCTAAACTGCTGCATTTTTAAAAAAGCAATTTACAAACCAAATTACACTCCTCAATTTATTGTCTTATGATTTTTCTTTGTTTCTTCATCATATGACCCCAGTGAAGCGCTTTCCATCTCGAGGACTTCAGAAAAACAAAGCTGTTCAGTACCATTCTCTCCCATGCTGAAGTGTGATAACGCCCACCGGTTTTGATTTGTTGCTTAAAGAGTAGATGCCTGGTGAGGTATTATGTGGGAAGATGGAGTCGGCGTGGGGGTTGTGGCGTATTGTACATGTTCTCCAGGAATGGTATTTCTTTGTGTGTGTGCGAGTACATCAAAGAGCGGGAGAGGTTTTATTCTTTCACAATCTTTCCCTCCTCCCTCATTATAGCCTCTTCTGACTCCCCCAGGCTACAGGAGTCTCCCTTGATGGAGTGGAACCAACATTATTATTTTGAAACAAGCTCATATTTATATTGATGTCCACAAATGAGCTTGAGTGTCACACAGACGTTAAAAGATAGACGGACACAAATACCAGCTCTGTTAGCATGCAGGTTTGTAAGCTGCGTTTTGTGCTAAGGCCTTGAGGCTATAGCTTTTGAGTTCAGCTAAAATGAAGTCCCGCTAATAGAGTTTAAGCCTAACAAAGTCCTGAAAAATTACCCAGGTTAAGCCAGGGAGTGGGAAGGTCTCCTTTAATAATGTCAGTCAGTCGTCAGTAAATCCTTGCTGTGTGTGTGTGTGTGTGT
>NW_005187404.1:4687329-4689119 GCF_000239375.1 Pundamilia nyererei
TGTGTGTGTGTGTGTGCGTCTGTCTGTGTGTGTACACATAACCAAAAAACCCATTTCTATTGTGGTTTAATGTAAGGGTTGCAGTTTCTGTGTGTTTTCCCTAACTGGTCTGAACATGCTAACAATAAATGCATCGAGTAATACACAAAATATTATTATTTCCTGGGTTTATTTTATACATCTAATACCATGGTAGTTATATGAAACTTATTCAAAAACAATATTATTGAAACATCAACATTTTAAGCTAACAGGATAATAAAACAATGGACTCCTGCAGGAAACAGCTGTGCTTTTCACAAGGTTCAACAGAGGTTGCCGCCAGACAGAACAATGCCAAAGGACTGCCACTGCTACCATTTCTAAAACAACAAGGCAGATTGAAGTCATTTTTTAAAATGGTGTGCTTTATAAATGGAAACTACAAACAATCTCCAAGATATCCAATCCCTTGGATGCAAAAGTATTGCCTGGCCAACTTGGATGGGATCATCACAGAGGAAGTTATTTTGCCTCCATTGCAGCTGGATGGTTTTAAAAAGACACTGCTCCTAAAGGATTGGTGCCTTTTTGCTGTAGACGTGCTGTTCTCTAGTCAGAATCACTTCACCAGAGGCTATTATTCCTCTGTCTTTATCCTTGCTGGCCATAACACGACTTGGATTATCAGGAGTGCTGTTGCCACATCAGATTAGCATTGACTGGTAGTTTCTCTTTTGTTTCAAGTAAGAAGTCCTGTATGTTTGTGGGTGAGGGTCTGGCATTGATGCTAACCAGGAAGCTGAAGCTTAACATATGAAAAAGACACTGGTGGTAAAATTTCACAATTGTGATAACATAATCTGAGGTAACTGTAAACGGAGCATGTTCAAGCCATTGTAAATTTAAATAAAATTAAGGCTTTAAAACACCTTTTCCATGCACGGTTGGGTAAATGATCCAGATTGAGGCTGCGACACTGCTTCATAATAGCTGTTGCCCTCTCCATAGTCCACTTTACAGAGAAATCATCAAACAAAGTTGTCACAAAGCATGCCAGTATGTACAGAAGCTGGAGCCTGTACTGATTGTGTATTGAGGCCTGTCTACTGTTGTCAGATGAAGAACCATCAGATATGGAGCTGATGTAATTTTCTTACCCACTGAGGGGGCCTTGTGAGTATAATATTCATTAGATGTCTCAGCCGAGCAGTGCCTCATCTCCTCTGCCTCCTCTGCTGCAGGATTTAAAAAAAACAAAAACTATTAAAACACCTACCAGAACCATATTTGAAACTTAAAATGACTCAATGTGCAATAAAGCATGCTTCCACGATTGCAGGGATTGAAATCAGTTTTCGAATTTTAACACTGCCCAGTGAAGTCACCTGCAACACTCACCTACTAAACGGCATCTGTTGGTTTCTGTCATCTTTCAGTGCAAATCCAATTTTCTGATAATGTTTTTCATCATTGCAATGTCACAGTCAGGTAGAAGGGGAAACAATTGAGTGCGGTGGTTATAGAGCCAAACGTGGTAACATGGTCATTGGTTTGATTGTCACAACCTACAGGAAAGTGTAATAGCTGTCAACAGATAAGTGAAAATGCTATCATCACAAGTGCAGTTTTATCATTGCTGTCAGAGCAGCAGTCTTTTGATTGATGGAGAGATGTTACACTGCAGCAAGCCCCGTGTCTTCAGTCAGATGTGTTTGGATCAAGGAGAGAAGAGCGAAAAGACAGTTAAATCCATTTTTACAAAAAGGCTCAGCTAGAGCTGGGCGATAGAACGATAACGATATGTATCG
>NW_005187404.1:4690289-4744504 GCF_000239375.1 Pundamilia nyererei
TATTTAAATAAAAACAAGCTGCTGATTATTTCACATTTTACTTGTGAGCAACGGCACATTTAAATCTTACAAATATAGTTATTTGGCTTATATCGTGATAGATATCATTATCGCCTGAAATGAAAAAATCTTATATCGCCCAGCTCTAGGCTCAGCAAACAGAAGAAAATAGTCTGCAGTGCATCAGCATGGAGTTTAATGCAGGCAGTAAAAAGAAAAGCCACTTTGAATCCAGATTTGTCCTTTTCAAACAGCAGTTGTGACCCGTTAGTCATTCATGACTACAGTTAACATACTGGGCTAGGAGAGCATCTCAAGGGGGGGAATCGCAACACTCGACGATGTCCATGGTTTTTATACTTCACGTAGGTATCACTGCAAACTATTTTCATTCACCGATTAAAAGCAGTTTTTTTGTTTAATTTTGAGCTTCTAAAAATGTGAGACTGTGCATAAAAATGTTTGTAATTCCTAAAGATTTTGGCCTTAACTTGCGTTGAAGCTGAAAATCTGCACTGTGATCCAGTATTGATTGTTTGATTTAAAATCAAAGATAAATTACAAAAACAAACAAACAAAAAAGCCTCTGTTCAAAAAACAAAAAAAACTTACTATCTGATCCTATCTGATTGTAATAACTGGGCTCCAGTTTCTAAAAGTCAAGACATTTCATTGATATGTAGTACTCTGCAATATCAGCTCGGTTTTGACTCCCTGAATGTTTATTGAAAAATATGAATTCTTCTGAATCAGATTGATGCTTTCTGACAAATTTGTACACAAAACGTGTCATGGTGCAAAAAACAACCGTGGCACAGAAATAGAATATATGGTATAAATTTTTACCGCATATAAATACACGGTGCAAACATATGGTGACAATATTTTCTTTTGGCCAAGGATGGTAAGAATTAATGCTGTCATTATTAGTCTGACTCCAATATTTATCACATCTAAGTGCATTTCCCATAATGATTTGCTGTTCTTAAACCCGAACCTGCCTACAGCACTTACTTTTTGTTAGTCTGTAAGCAAGTAAGGATGTGTTTTTGACCTTTCTGAAGTATATAAATGCATGGATATGTTTAGACTTGTATCTGCCCTTTTACAGCTTGTTCTAGAAATAAAAGCAATGTCTCTCTTTCAGTCTCCCTCTGTATAGCGAGCACACTCTGTTTAATGGTCTTCTACCATAATGCAGTGCCGAACAGAAGGTCTTCTGGTTAGAAAGGGGCTTTTTAGGAGTAGAGACCTCATCACCTCCCCCCGAAAACAAATGGAGGCATGGTTGGACACTCCTACTCACCACATGCATTTCTGCAGTCCTCTGTTTCTTGTGCACACCCTCATTATGATGCATTGTCCAGCCGCTCTTGTTCTCCCGTTTTAACTTTTCATCACCTTTTTCTGCATTCACATGGGTGCAGTGAAACAGATGAACACACCCGTTTCTCGCTCCTCTATTCATTCAGAGCTGTAATTGTGTACGTGTGTGTTTTGAGGACAGGCCCCTCAGGGATGGTTTGTCTATGTGTTAATGGGATTTATAAATATATAAAAGGTTTTTACCTTTATATAGTATTACTGATTAATACTCTTACATGGCCTGCTGTACCTTTTCATTTGATTTGAGTTTTTTTTTTCATTAAAAGGCCTGTTAACCCAAATATTGAGAACTTGAACAAAACTGGCTTGTTTGTGGCTTCTTCTTTTAATTAAGAATTTTTTTGAGGAAAGACATTCGTTTTTCTTTGTGCTTTGGTAGCAATCTGTTGTGTTCAATCATATGAATTGTCCTTAATTTAACCTTGATGGACGTTTTTATCTTGGACTATAATTTGTGACAATTTTTCAGTTTCCTTTTTACTTCTGTTGATTCACACATTGAAATTCGTAGCATTACTTTAATATATTTTTAGCATCTTAACAGGATACAAAATGGGAGAATGTTAGATAAAATGATCACACACTACTTCAGTAATGTTGATGTCCGGGCTCTCCAGAGGCCCATACATGACTGACAATGTTCTATCTTGTGTGTTTTTCTATCCAGGTTTGTTTTCACTGCGTTGGCAGTGTGTTTGGGATCTTTGCCATGCTGCAAAATTAAGCTTTTTTTTCCTTGTGGGTCAAAATCTGATGATACTTTTCTGTGTTGATAATTGGATCAATTTTAACAAGAAATGCAGCTCCAAACCACGACATGGCTTTCACCGTTTTTTTTTTACAGATGGATGTAGAGAGTTAATACCTGTCTCCTGACCTCCTCCGTAGACACTGATTATGGTTTTGATTCATCACTGCATTCCCTTCCTAGAGAATGGCTGCTTGACAGCTGCCCGATGCATCTCCTGTATCATATAAGTCCTGCATCAGGTCTTATACGATGCTGGATACATGTATATGACTTTAAGATATTGTTCATCGGCTGTAGATAATTCTTTAGCTCGTCCTTCCATTTTTCCAATTTTCTCAGTATTTTCTAATAGCTCTTTAGGAATCTTGTTGTTGGTGAAAAAATGCCGTCTTGGGCTGTGTTATCTTTGTTTTGTTTTTTTCATAAGTTCAACCAAAGAAATGGGAACAAAGGAAGTGTTTTACTGGCAGGCTAGTAACAAAGTGCCTCAAGATAGAATTTTAGAAGTGATTTGTTGCTAAGTTGTCTGTGTGTAAACGCATTGCTTTATCCCTCGAGTTACGTGCCTTTTTTAAGCTTGAATGATTCATATGTCTGCGTTAAATAGTTTAACAACAACAAATAATTTCTCTGATCGAAAATGAGTGAAAAAGTAGCCAATGTACCAAGAAAAGGTTTGAAAGTTCTTCAGAAAGCCTGTAAGACTATTACCAAGATCACTTTAAAAAAATTATAACAAAATCTGGCTCCCTGGAAGCAAATTACAAAGGAAAAGAGGGTGGTGCAAGGTTTTTGCACAGTACTTTAGTGTAACCGGGTTTGCACGTATCTGTACACGTAATTCTGCTACAATCAAAGTGTTGTTTTGCATGCAGAGGTACTGATTAACTGAGGTAGAGAAGGCTAATGATAAATTAAACAACGAAGTGCAGTGAAGAGAAAAAGGAAGGTGCCAGTAGCTTAATCAATTCCTCTGACACATTCTTTAGCTATGAGACATGAGTTTCAGTAATGAAGCACGGCTTGCATATCACCACTCTTGTTGTCTTGCACACCCACAGACACACAGGTTCATGTTATTTTTTTGGGGGGGGGATGAGCATGTATTTTTAAAGGGGATTCGCACACAAAACAACTGAAAAGCAACCTCACCCACGTGTTTTGTGCTTGCATTTATTTGTCTGCGTTTTGGGGTGTTTTGACGTCAGTGCTATTTTACAAAGTACCGGCATGCTTCCTTGGCTAATCTGAAGTGTCACTTGGTGCCGTTTGGCATCACCATGTTACAGCGTATGCCCAGCTCTTATGACACCAACGCAATAATCGTGTAAAGGGTTTGTGTTTTGTCAGTTGTTAACTGTCCATGAAGCAGAAGCTCAGGATGGAACAGTGCAAACTGAAGTCGCACACGTAATACATTTTGATAGGTTTTTTTATACGGCGACTGGGTGAGGGATGTGCCGTGTTTAGAGGGATCACCACGTAACATCCAACACAGTGTTTTATGGGCCCGCACTCAAATCCACAATGCACCACTCTGATCCCTGCCATCACATGCCAAGTCCGAAATTTCAAAGAGAAGGGGGGTTAAAATCAACACAAGCTACACATGAACTCATATGACACACAGCCCGCGCACACCTTTCCTCTCTTCAGTTATTGCTCAGCCGTTTCACTCTGTGTTTGTGCAGCTCTCTTATAATTCTGGATCACGCTTACTCTTGGCTCGGTGCAAAACTCAGCTTGGTACCCCCCCCCACCCCAGTACCGTTGTGTTGCTTTTCCACTTGCACCTTTCACTGGATGTGCTGTGCTTTTCCATTGGCTGTGTTAATGTTGAGCTTTGCTTCTTGTACTTGTCGTTCTGAACAGGACATCACACATGTACATGCAAGTCCATATTCATTTTTCACTCTCCTTTGGGACACGCATTGTAAAGTTTATGCAAATTTCCACAATTTCTTTTTGTACATGTACAATGACAATAAAGGGCTATTCTATTCTATTAACACCCATATTAATAATCTCCAAGCACCTCTGGAAACTGCTTCACTTGCACACACCTTAAAACTGAGAGAAGTTATCACACATCCTTTTTTTAATCCATGCTGTATCGAGCACATTAAAGACACAATGTTAACACAAACACTCACTCAGACATGGTCCTGATCACTGTCTCCCTTGCTGCTATCACTAACCATTTGCTGTTGCACTGGTGCTTGCTTTTTTCTTTATTATTATTTTGCTGTTTTTCTTTTAATTAATTTTTTTCCCTTGTGTTCATTGTAATCATGACCTCTCGCTGTTTTAATTTCAGATTTGCATATCCACTTCCACTCCTTCCTCATTTGCATACAGCAAGAATGGCGAGCGGGCATCCCACAGACAAATTCAGTTTCATGTATCAACCAGACACGCACAAGAGGTACGGGGCACGCATGCACACACACTTACATGCGCACACACACACGAAATTTCGTAGGCCTGTATTCACAATGAGCAGGTAAGTGGAAATGAAGAGCGTGCACTTGAAGTCTTCTACGGTGTGGAGAAGGATGCCTTATGGGTCATTATCTGGCACCTTCAGCCCGACCATTTTCCCCAATCTGAATTGATTACTGGCCCCGTGTCTGAAAAACCCAGAAGGTAGCGCCTTGTTGGTGCAGTGGTGGGAAAATAAGGCAGGTAGCAGCATTGAACCAAAGCGTTCTTTTTCAATTGATCCAAGCATTCTTGTGCCTTTGAGTCAGAACTTGTGCATTTTTCTTTTAAATCCAAGCAGTCTGTGTTTTTAAGTCCATACTTATATTGAGCCTGCTTTGAGGTTGGGGAGTCGCAGGGCTTGATTTTGTTGCATGCCAGCAAAATCCTTCAGCTGGATGCCGCTTTAAGAATCTGACTTTGGGATTATGCGTGTGGTGAGTGTGCTTGATAATGGTAACAATTTTCTTTCCAGTTTACATGGCTTATGTCTCTTTTCCCCTCCATTTTCCCCTCCTTGTCTTTTCTTAACTCTCTCTCTTCTGTTTTCCACTTTTTCTGTTTCTTTCTCTCTCCTAGTAAGAACAGGTTATCTTCAGCTATGAATCCAGTCTACAGCCCTGTCCAGCCTGGAACTCCATATGGAAACCCCAAGAATATGGCCTTCACAGGTAAGATGTCCACAGACGTACAGGTCTGCTGTCTTCAATACTGAATACCGAGGTTTAAGCCAGTTGAGATATGCCTAACAGAGTTCTGATAGGACAGAAATGCTAATATGACATTGTATTCAAGTTTGTGCAAAAAAACATTGTTTCTACTAACATCCCTACCAGTGACTCCAGCAATCAATTATTCAGTACAGTAAAAAATCTAATTATATGCTCTCTTGTATATACACTTACTGGCCACTTTATAATAGAACTTGTTTAGCTGCTTTTTTTTTTTTTTTTTTTTACAATGACTACATGTCATTGTTAGGATAACCTGTTGAAGTTCAAACAAAGCATCACAATGGATGATTTAAGTAACTTTGAACATGGTGTGGTTGTTTGTGCAGTCTGAGTATTTCAGAAGCTGCTGATCTACTGGGATTTTCCCACACAACCATCTCTCACGTTTACAGAGAATAGACATTTGGCATCAACAAGACATGAACAGTGCCTC
Source organism: Pundamilia nyererei (assembly GCF_000239375.1). NCBI lineage: Eukaryota > Metazoa > Chordata > Actinopteri > Cichliformes > Cichlidae > Pundamilia > Pundamilia nyererei. The sequence continues at coordinate 4,696,075 of NW_005187404.1, forward strand.
CACAGCCACCAAATCTCAGTCTTGTAGAGCATCTTTTGGGATGCGGTGTAACGGGATTGCATCATGGACGAGCAGCTGACAAAATTGCAGCAACTTTGTGATGCTGTCATATCCATATGGGTCAAAACCTGAATGTTTCGTTGTTGAATCTGTGCTACAAATGCAAAGGGAGCAAAGTGCACCTAATAAAGTGCCCAAGGAAGTGAGTTTGCAAGAAGAGATAAAAGGAAAGAGACAAAAATATAGGCCATTGTTAATCTTGGGCCTCAAAGGTTATAATAGTTATAAAGTTATAGTACACTGAAATACTGAAGTGAAAGCTACTGATCTATATATATTTTTAAGATGGAACTTTTAACTCTTGTGCCCATTTTTATTTTTGTGATAAAACCAATACATGATTGAATGCATTCAGTTAAAGGGGAAAATCCAACTTGTGGTGTTAAAGTTGGATCGTGGCATGCATGTTTAACTGGAGTCTAGCAACATCTGTTGTGTTAATGTGTCATCTGATTCAGGACTCTTTAATTGGTGCTTATGATGAACTGGCAAGAAGCTGTTTCTTTAATATAACACTGAATTGTAGTGTAAATGCAGATTTTGCCACTTTTTTTTTTTCCTTCAAAAAAGGTGAGAAATTTTTTAAAAAAAGTTTATTTTAAATCTTCATGATTTCTGTTAGTTTTTGGTTTTGGTTTTTTCCTGACCAGAAACACATCCTCCAAATCTGAAATAAAAACAATGAAGATTGATGACTTACTATTTTCTGATTTTTCCGGAACCAATCTGTAAATTTTTGAGTGCTCATTATGCTATGCTTTAATTTTATGCATGCGTGTGTATGCTGTGTTGTTAAATTAAAAAGTATTCTTTGCATTAGCATGAACGAAATAAACACGGGATGTTGTGTGATCGTGATTAACATCTCGACCGTCTTATAACTGCGTTTATTGGAACTGTTACATCCGACCGTATCTCAACCTACAGCAGCCAAAGCTCAATATAGCGGAGGCTCACGGCTACAGAACAGATCTGCGAGACTGTCTGCCAATAATAGCAAAGAGTGAGGAGAGAACAGCACTTAGCTCGCTTACACTCCCTCTCTTCACTCTGTGCTGCTTTTTCCCCCCCTTTTACTTCCATCGTCTTTGTCTTGCCCTGTCGAACCTGCACCTTTTTATAAGGAGAAGCTTTTTTGCAGGTCAGATTGACTTTTTGTTCGCTCGACACGTAATTTATGACGCACGGGAGGATGCGTGGTGCATGCGTGCGTGCGTGCATCCCTCGCACGTGTCTGCAGGCATTGCTAATGTTTCTGAATTTGTCTCTCCTCCCACACCATATTGGCAGGTGTGTCCCGTCTGCCAAATTGGTGTATGTAAGACGCATTCAGCCAACTGTGTTATTGGTGCAGACATTTTTTTAATGAGCGCCATCTGTGCACATCCTGCTTCAAACCAAATACTCCCCTACCTGTGTGTCTGTGTGAATAAGTGAGCGGGTTGGGGAAAGGAGGGGGACTTCAGTTGTGTGTGTCTGCGTCCCCTCTGCTTGATGTTAAGGTTTCTAATATTTTCTGTCTCGCCTGTGGCGTCTTGCAGGCTATCCAGGGGGGTATCCTGCTACAGCTCCTACCTACACCAACCTGTACCAAACAGGCAGTCCTGGGTATCCACCAGGTAAGCTCTACCCTCCTCCCCATACACAGAGAGCTCATATTTAACAAGGTAATATCTTGGGAGAAATTGTCAGTTTAGAGTAATTTTCAGAGTTAATTAGAGGGCTCTTTCTCTTTTTCTAAGAAGAATAAAGGATAATTGCACTACAAGGAACCATTGAAGTTTGTGTGCACGATGCAAGACACACATTGATGAATTCAGACAAATCATTATCATGCAGCTACAAGTATTAAGCTACTAGACTGTTTTCTTCTGCCTGCCTTTTCTGGGTTGATTTATTTGCCTGGTTCTGCCAGAGGTTTCTTCATGTTAAAAGGGTTTTTTTTCCTTCCCCCTATGAGCGAGCAGTTAGTGAGAAGTTTGTTGGTTTTTACTCTGTATTATTCTAGGGTCTCACCTCATAATATAAAGCACCTCAAGGCGACTGTTATTGTGATTTGGTGCTATATAAATGAAAATGAATTGAATTGAATACAAGATTAGAATAGTTAAAACATGAGAAACTATTTATATTAACGCAAAGCAACGCAGAATGGAAAATAGACAAATGCTTTTACAAATAATTTCTGTCATGCTTCATTTGGCTCCCGAGTAAGTAACAGTAACATCGACCAGGCTCAAAATACAAGGCGGCCACATCACATCCACATGGTTGTGATTGTTTAAAAACACTAATGATTTTATCAACTTGGGAAAGTAAAGTAAAATACAAAATATGGAGAACATATATGTAGTTTTAGTAGTTTAGTTAAAAAAATGGTATTCTAAGTTGCCCGATGAACTACTGAAGGGCATGTTTACTGAGACTCTGAATGTCTACATGACTGTGTGTGCATTAAGTCAACACGACAGTCTCACACCAGTTTATTAAAAGCTTGTGACATTTCAATTTTTTTTGTTCCTGACCACAGTTTCCTCATATCTACATGTAAACAAAGTAGAAGATATTTTTTTTTGTTCTAAGAGAACTACATGACTACATTTTTGCCACTCATGCTATTTTTAATTCAGTTTTATTTATATAAAATCAGTTCATCACGACAGCAGCCAAGAGGCACTTTAACTTCCTTAATAAAACTGCTTTGTTAAGTTTAGCCAGTAAAAGCACTTCAATCATTGTTTGGGTCAAACTACAACCGCTGCCCCTTTTTTCTTTTTCTTTTTTTAAAGACTTGTTGGTTGTCAGGGTGATGCGTCCTCGCTGAAAGCCTCACGACAGCATACGAGCTGCAGGCTGCTCAAAGCATAATTCCAACTGAAATACAAGAATTTAAGAGGAATGCTGACTTTAATGGCAAAAAATGTGACAATTCATGTCCGTGTGAATAAAATAAAATTTAAAAAGTCTTTTCTCTCGTTTTACCACGAGACCAAGCTGGTTAGGAGTGGTTACGCCCACACGCAGAGTGAAGCAGCACAAAGGAGAGAAACTAACATGACTTAAAATGACAGCAAGATTACAGGAGAGAACCTCACACTGAGGTGGAGTTAAATGGGTACATAAATTCACATGCCTTCTTTTCCTAGCATACGTGCTTTTTCATCCCTGCGTTGGTGAATTTGAGTCCAGTGCTATTACTGTTCCTGGTTTGCTCGTTGTGAATTCTGCCGTGATGCAGAAATGATCATTAAAAACTCAGAACCGAGTGTTTGTGAAATGCCTTGAAAAGCCTGAACGAACTGCGCCTCCAATTTATCTTAATAATTTTCAGAAATGTTTTTATCTTCCTGATGAGTAATCTGTAACCGCGCAGTCTGGCAGCTGAGTAATGTGATGGTGTGAAATGAAAGTTAGTCAGTGTTAAGGTTAAGGTTGTCTAACACTTAATGTATTGAATAAATTACACACTGATGACATTTTAATTTAAAGAGGATCCATCACTGCTACTGCGGCTCTGCAGCGCTGCGTAGAGATGCAATGAGTTTGTCCGTTTATGATGCGTGTTTAACCTAAAGCAAATACAGTTTCCTACATATTTAATGGTTATCAGAGTCACGTGCGGTTACAATTAAGTTACGAACCAAACCATGCTCATAAAAATTGACGGAGCATTACCATCACTCATGCAGTTACAATATTGTTTAGAGCTGCACACAGACTCGAGTCGTTTAAAGGCAATATGAATTAAGTGGTGATCTCAGCCTAAAGGGGCATTAATGGCGAAGGAGTGGGAAGCTAGCCAGTAGCAGCTGCTAGTGCCCATATAGCAGCAAATGCGTGCTCTGTTGGGGTTCATTGTGTGGTCCCCTCAGCAGATGGGACTACAGTTGTGCTTTCCTGATATGCATGTATACGGTAGATGGTTTAGGTTTGGTGATTGCAGGCTTTCTTGTAGTCCAAGCGTAAGAAAAAAAACATTTATTACATTGTTTGAAAGCATTAAATTCATCGTTCTGCTCATTCGGGATATCAATTTTTCAATCTTGTGCAGATTTGTGGTAATAAAGGTAATTATACAGTAATGCAATTTGATCTGATTGGGGGTAGGCGAGGAAGGACGTCAACAAGGATTGCTCAACGTTGGGCAATTAAATAAAAAGATTTTAAAAAAAAAAATAACCAAAAGAGTAGGAATGGTGAAAGGAATGGGACTGATAATGAGCTCAGGGAAAAATAAATAAATGATTTGTAGTGTCAGCAAGATGTTTTTATTTAATGGAGTCTTTGAACGCATGCATTGTTACTGAATTCAGAGATAATGATGTGTTTTTATAACAGCAGTAAAGATGTGATATATAATCATGCAAGAATCTATTAATTGCTTTAAATTTTGATTAAAGTACCTTTCAGAAAAAAAATGCTACTGGACGTATGGATTAAATTTAATTTCCTCAGCAGGGAGCGAAGATAGCAACTGAAATTGTTTTCTATTGTCTTAAATATTGAGTGTGGTACTCGAGCAGAGAGGGTGGGGGTTGTACTTTTCATCTGTGCCGCTTTTGAAGCTTCCTCCCCTTGTTCCCTCCCTGAGTTTGTTTTCCGTCTTTTGGAAGTCTAACCAAATATCAGGTATGCTTTGGCAAAGCTCTGTCAGCTTTGTTCCAGCCGAAACCCGAGACTCATTATCAGGGTTGTTTTGGTTTGGGTTTTTTTTTTTGTGTGTGTGTGTGTGTGTGTGTGTGTGTGCTTGACTGCAGATATCTTACCCTTTACTCCACAGTGGTTAATTTATGGGGAAATTAAAATGTTTAGATTTTGTATCAGTGACAACAATGAATCGGCCAGACAAGCCAGCCTCCATCTGATTAGAAAACGTGTCTTGGTCATTATTTCTCAAGACCGCTGAGGAGACAAAGTGTTTTCTATCAGCACGGCTTTTGTGTGATTGTCACGCACCATTGTCCTTTAATGCCCTGCATGCATGTTAGTGCAAAGAATGAATGTGAGAGCATGTGTGCGTGCGTACACACACACACACACACACACACACACACACACACACACACACACACTTTTAGCCACAGAGCAGCTCCAGCATCTCTTTGTTCCCTTGTCCTTGTGTGAGAAAAGCGCTTTCATAAGCTCCACAGCAGCAGCAACTAGCTAGTAGCATGTTTGACCTTCAGGCTCCTCCAGGTGGCGGCTCAGAGGTACTACACCCCCAGAGATCAGAGCGGACATGAATGCAGCGGTCTGAGCCAGATTCCTTTACTGTCCCCAACGCCATGCTTTTCATCCAGTGACGTAGCGTCAGCTACAGGGGGGATACTATGTGAAATGATGTTGCAGCTCTGCTGTGGTTGTTGGTTTCAGCGTATACTGCAGAATATAATCTGTGGGGAAAAAAACCTGAAAATACCTCACATACAGTCAGTAGATGGCTTTTTCAATACACAGTGCAAAGCCCCCATCTTCAAAGCTCGTGCTTAAACTGGATAAATATACATAAACTGTCAGCTTTATTGTTTCGATATTCAAATCCCATCAAAAGATGGCAGTCGTCCCCATCTGGTGGATTTTATAGGAAATGCAAATAATGAGATGTGAGGACGAGTGCTAAAAGGGTGAGTCTGTACTCTCTTTGGTTGCTGCTGCTCCCCCTAAACATAGAAACACACACAACAATGAAATGTTTAAGGTATAGAGTTACTCATAAAAACCCAGTGTGAGAGCTCAACTGACTAAAGACAGTGTGGAGAATTCAATCTCATTATTCTAATGTGTTATTGATGTGTAAATATGAAACTCTCCTAGATTTAAGAAGACCTCTTCTTGGTGAGCTGGTAAATTTATGTTGTATTTCTCTTTTCTTTCGTTGTATAGGATATACTCCAGCAGGAACTCCATACAAAGTGCCCCCCACTCAGTCAAATGGAGCCCCTCCTCCTTATACTCCGACCCCTACCCCGTACCCGACAGCTATGTACCCCATCCGCAGTGCCTACCCTCAGCAGAACCTATACACACAGGTGAGGATGTCTGGAGTGGCGTGTGTTACTTTAACAGTGGAAAATGTTGATGGGGTTTGTTGCTGCAGCTGCTCGGCTGCCATAACCGTTTAACGCAGCCACTCCAGTAAATACATTTGTGCTGCCTGCTCAGTCTGCGTCGTTTTACTCTGTATTAAAAACAATTAGGCGAAGCGGTTTGTGACAGTAAATGGTCTGTCACATGGCTGTTGATTCTCCTCGTTTAAATTCAGAGCACTTATCATGTTCATAGGTAGCTTCTGTTCTGCAGAATTGGACTGTTGAGTGAAAAGCGCATTTCTCCAGCCTACAGGGACACTGTTTGGATACAGAACATGTCACTCTCTACCATCAGCGAGGGCTAAAGAACCCTCGCTTTATTTTCTAATGTCCTTAGACAACCGTGACCTGGATGAATGAAAACACAGACATTTGACGTTGGCTGATTTTTGTTATGGCACACTTTAGCCGGTAGTAACACGCTTGGTTATCCAAAAATGCGGGGAAATAAACATTCGCTATTATTAAATTAGAAAACCGATTGAATTGAACTTGGTTTTGAGATTCAGTCGCACACAATAAAACAACAATAAGGCAATCATGTTGTTGTTTTGTAATTTGGTGCTTTGAAAAGTGCAGTGGAAAGAAGAGACGGCTTCAATTTCTGTCCATTTCAAAGTATTGTGTTTCAGTCTGTTTTGCTTGTTCTTGTAATGCAAAATCACTTGAAGAAGTTTCTTCTGCTAAGATGTTTTGTAATCATTGAAGGTTTTCCGATGTTTTGTCCTGACAGGGAGCGTACTACACCCAGCCAGTGTTTGCCGCTCAGCCACATGTGATCCATCACACCACCGTGGTGCAGCCTAACAGCATCCCCTCCACAGCCCTCTACCCGGCCCCTGTTCCTGTACCTGCTCCTCGCAACAACGGCATGGCTGCCATGGGGATGGTAGCTGGGACAACCATGGCCATGAGCGCAGGTATGAAAGCAACTGTGAACTCTTTCCATGTGGGCCTAATATGGTACCAACATAATAACTGTTCTTCACTCTCGACCATAATTTGTGATGGCTCTACTGGAGGAGACACAAATCCCTTTGGAGCTATGTCAGGAGGGCATCTGATGTGTGTTTTTTGTAGTAATATTATTATTACGGCACTGATGAAAGCTTTTGAATTTGTTTGCTTAAAAAAAGCTGTGGCATTAATTAAAGGATCGTTTTCTTCATCTTTGCCCCGAGAAGGTAAAGAAAAATGAAAATGTGTGATTTTGTTGCCCACCTGTGATGGGTGAAAGTGCAATAGCCCTGACAGTATCTGTGAAGATGGTGCAGGCCAATGCGTGTTGGTGTATTTTAAATGTTTTTAGCAAAGACCCTTAGTTACCTTTTTAGTCCTACCTTAAGTCCCTGGACTTAAAAAAACATTTTATTCTTTATTTTATTGCCTTTTTGCTGCAAAAAAACCCAAAAAGAAGTGCATGATTGGTAGATGCAGCTCAGGTACAAATTGATTTTGCATCCTTGGTGGTGTTTTCTTTGTGTAGGGACTCTGCTGACAACGCCACAACACCCCCCAATTGGAGCACACCCAGTTACTGTGCCAACCTACAGGCCCCAAGGGACACCTGGGTACAGCTACGTACCGCCTCACTGGTAGAGCCCATCCATCATGTAAGTATCTCCCCTCCTGATGTTTCAGATCCTCCTCTTTAAGATGTTTCTGTGCTCCATCTGGTGGTTCCTCCTTTTCTTCCCCTCCTCTCCACCTTTTCCTTTCCTCATCTCATCCCCGTCTCTCTCGACTTTAACAAACTACGCTGCCTCGCCATTTTTTCCCCCTTCTTCCCTCAGAGGTCTGAGGCAGTCTTAACTCAATCACCTATGTGTTCCTCTGCTTTTCTTTCCCACCAGATCTGGAGTCCACCATCGTATGCAACTGCTCGAATCTTACCGCGAGCTCCCGTCAGTAATCACGGGAACTCTGCATCTGTCTGCAAGAACAAAACTAAAGTGCAACAGCCACTTTACTATCATTGTTATTATGCGACATTCTCTAACATTTTTACAAAAGCTGCTTTTTCTTTGTTTTCTTTTTCTTTTTTCCTTTTCATCTGCCAACCAATCATTATCTTATTTTGTATTGTTATTTTATTTCATTTCCTCATTTTCCTTTGCTGTGTCTGTCATTGGAACTCCAGAAGGACTCTTGACCAATCACGGGTGTCGAGCGCTCCTGTTACTGTGTTGTGCTGGTGTGTGTATGTGTGCGCGTGTGTGTGTGTGTGTGTTTCTGCCTGCTGCAACTCAGCTGGCTGGAGAATATTGGGCACTTATTCTTCTTCATCTCCATTGGTCACAAAGACTTATTGACTTATGCTGCCAAATTTTTTAATGACTAGATATCAGCACAGGGTTTCAACACAACTAGGGTTTTAGTTTTACAGATTGTTGATTTTTAATGTTCCTTCTTTTTGCTACACTCAGATGAGTTACCTTACTTTGCAGTCTCTCCCCCCAAATTCTTCCTCATCCTTTTTCAGTTTGATCTCGGTCGTCTTCCAGTGTAGCTGTGTCCAGCAGTAGTTTGTCATCCCGGTTGTTACGCCTCCATAGGAGTGCTATGAGCACTGACCAGCCATCACCTGTAATGCTACGCGTCACATTTTTTGTCTGCTTTAGCATTGTACCTAGTACAAACATCATGCTACATACTATGCAGGCTAGTATGTTGTAACACTATCAAAATTTTATCCTAGCTATAGAGGACGTTCCTGGGTGGTTTGGGTCATGTCAGCTTTCTTTCTGTGGTTAGAGTAGGTAAGTACATTTAAAACCTTAAAAAAATACAGCTATACTAACAGTGACAACAGCTTGGATGGTCGTGCACACTTTCTGACACACACACAGACGCGCACACACACACACACACACACAGGGGCTCCTGTTGTGTTTTGGGAAACACCGTCACTTAGTGGCGCTTATTGTACAGTACCTCCAGTTATGTTTTAGCTGGTGGACACACGCGCGCGCACACACACACACACACACACACACACGGATTTCTGGGGTGTGCATGGGAGACACAGCCAGCAGTGATGGAGTTTAAAGGGAGGAGAGCCGGAAGGAATGAGAACAGAGGACAAGATGACATATTCACAGCTGTCATCTTAAGGCACAAGAGAGTTAAGTTTGTTACATCTCACAAGGAGGTGCACAAACAGACGGCTCTTTTGTGCTGTATGAGATGCACATTGATTTTTCTCACTGTGAATATATCATCTCGTCCTCCTCCTTCCATTTTCCAGACGAGGACTAATAACCAAACGGCCTGCAGATGAGAGCCCAGACTATTGAATTTTTTTATTAAATAATGGGCGTGTCAGATAAATATCATTGGATAGATGAATAGAATTCAATCTAGTCCATCCGTCTAAATGTTATGCACATCACAGCCTTCTGATTGGACGCAGTCTGTTAATAATATGCTCAGCATAAGGTCCATGTTGCAGCACGGCTTTTTAGGATTTATGTCAGAATGATACCGTACCTTGTCATGTAGCTTAAAGTGCCCAGTTACGCTTGTATTCACAATAATTTTTTCCACTTCATTGATTTTAAAGTTAAACAAATTAAAAACAACAACAACATGTTTTTAGTCACACATTAGTTCCCACAGTGCTTCAGCAACTTTGTCATTCTCTCTCCGAAACACTCTGTTTTGGCTCCTGGCTCTTGAAATCTTCACTGTACCCAGACTGTATAAAAGATACTGTGACGTCTCATGTTTGTTTAAGCCCCATTTTGCAAAAGAATGGATGTTACAAGGAGTCGTGGGTCTGACTGGGAAACTGTATTTTATTGGTTTTTGATTGGCAAGTCATTAGCCCATGGGCAAGCAAATAATCATCATTTTTAAAAAATAAATAAATAAATAAAATCACCAAGATTTACAGAACAGACTTTTTTGTTCAGTGTGACTCAAAGTGAGTTGATGAGCCTGTGAACTTCTTTAGGACCACAAGTGTTTTTGCAGCCACAGCTATCGCCATCTGCTGGTCTTTAGATAGAATGCAGATTTAAAGGAGTTTGACAATCAAACTTGGTCACATTCATAACTGGATGCTCCTCTAAGAGCCATCAAATATTAACAGAAACTTTTAGCTTCAGCCAGATTTTCTCATCTCTGAACTTTAATGTCAGGAAATGGAAAATATGACAGTCTTGTTAGATGTTTTTGTGGAATTATTTCACCCATTTCTTCTTGTGTTTTTATGTTAGAAAGAAGAACTTTATTGGTAATTTGTCTACAGTCAAATACAATACAGATCGAGTAAATATTTATACCTGTGCGCCATGCTAAAATGAAACATGTAGGGTTCATTATTGTTGTGGAGGCAAATGTAATTCAGCAGAAACTGATCATTTTGTACAAGAACTCAACAAAAAGGTCATAATAGGCGAGTAGGTGGGGTGTTTTTTTCACTTCTTGGTTTCTAGGCCAAGATTATGGCTGTTACATAGTGACATAGATATGTAACACAAGAAGAGCCTGGGCTACAGCCAAAGCATTTCCATGGCAGTGTTTTCAGGGAGAGAATGACTCCATTCGGTGAGAACATTGGGCTATGTAAGCAAATCTAAACACAGATACGTAATAGCGGCACTTTAAGTCTTTGTGTATTGGTCCTCGTCAGTGTGGGGTAGTCGTGATCGTGGTGGGATTTACTTTTAGGTGAGGCCTGTGGCATTTTTTCAGGATTTACAAGAAGAAAAAAGCTCAAAGGAGAACTTCACATTCCTGTGAGGGTAGATTGGTCTTTTAAAAAAAGCATTTAGCGCACGGGTATGTGGATGAAGTGGTTTGATATTGCAATAAAATAAGAGGGGAATGCCTCCAACTTTAACGTACAGTAATTATTTTATCAGCATTTTGAATTGATTTTCTTTTTTGGGGGGGTTAAATAAACAAATGCATATTGTTGTAATCTCTAAATATGGATTCAAGGCTCCGTATGCAGCCGCCTTTCAATAATTATTACAGTTACTGCTAAGAAAAGTAGACATATCAAATTTTTTTGGAGTATTGAATAACATTGTGAGGAAATATTGCACAACATAAGACAAAAAAAAGAAAGTTGACTATACTACTATAATTTAATGCTAAGTAACAGGTACCTAGACTTTGTAGTGCAAGACGGAGGAAGAAGCAATTTATATCCTAATTAAAAATAAAACAATAAGGTCGAGTGTTTGAGGTATTCTTAGTCCAGATGTTTGTACACTAGTATGTTAATTCTCAAGAAAATATCGCATAATTCCGCTGTCGGAAGAAAAGCGCCTACGTTTGGGCCCCGTTTTTAAAGCGACTCTTGTATTTTAGCCGATATCAAGTGGGTGTTTTTAGCATGAGAGTGAGGAAATGACGCCGCTTAAGGATCTTGTACATTTTAATTTAAAGCTGGTGAAACTTCACAAGTTCACAAACTACATTTTCTTGCGACAGCAGTGATGTTACTCCATTAGGATTTATTTAACCAACCACTACTTTTTGTCAGTATTTCTCAGTTAAATCTTGTTTCCTTTCTTCTTCTTCTTTCCCTATGGTCAATTGAGCATAATGGGTATGCATAATATTCAGGTGTATTTCACTATAGCATTGGATTTCTAAGTTTAAAAAACATGCAGTATATTTATACAGCAAGTGGTACAGTAATGTATTTCTAGCTAAGCATGGTTGCATCAGTGTGGCAGCTACTGTTTGTGCTTTTAATATATATATATATATTATTTTTTGTTTTTGTTTTACCTCTTCTGCATCTGTCCGCTTCATATCCGTTTCTATAGGAGGGAGTGGAGTTCACACAAGGTCTTTACATAAAACTGTGGGATTTCTTATCACCAGATTCCCATTGAAATTACAGACGTTACGATATGTTACAAAAAAAGCTAAAAAAAGAGGATCGGTGACAGAACTGAAATGGATGCCTTTAGAATCAGTTTTCCTTTTTTTTTCTGTCCGTTTCTGTTTTGTGGGTTCAAAGAATTGTATTGAATGATGTCTTGAAAACCCTCAGCCTCTGTGCCCTTTGTTCTGTGCCATATTTCACCAGTTGTTGTTCGATAAATATTACTTTGTTCTCCTAAGTGGTGAATTCTGAGTCCTCGTTGCGTCTGGCTTCATGTGAATCTGTTTAGTTTTGGGGTTTTTTCCCGTATTGCTGTCCTGTTTCTCACGCTGTTGATGCATATTGTCTGCCTGACTCTTAACTTTTGCTCCTCTCCTCTCTGGGTTTACCCCCGTTTTCACTTTGTGCCCACTCTGCATTCCATTACACATCTGGTTTCATCACATTCAGGGATGCAAAATGATGTCGGATCATATATTGTTTCCTCCCGTCTTCACTCTTAGCACTTGTTTTTTGGTTTTTTTTTTAACTCTCATACCTTTCTGTGCCAACCTGCCTAAAGTTTGCATCCCTCACCTCCCCGTCTGAACTGCAGAAGCGATGGTTGTTACATCGACGCCTTTTTAAACACTAGATGTCGCTGGTGACAAAGTCTAATGTGGCATCTGTGTCTGATGGCTTTGAGCCTTTTTAATCATTTGCATGTAAAACTCACAATTAAATGTCACCTTTGAACACTTTCTCAAATTGCTGTAGGTTTATTGGGAGATAGTCTTAGATGTCTGGACAACCAGAACATCACTAAAAATACAGACCTGTATTTTTGACCTTTTTTTTGATTGTGGAACAAAGTTCAAAAACAAATTATTTTGTTTTAATGTGGAGACCCAGTGAAGAGGCTGGGAACAGTTTCAGTTTTGTTTAGTTTTTTCCCAGAGTGATAAAACTGCTTCCTCATTTCACTCCATTCCTTGTTTCATTTATTTCAATTTGCACTTAAGTGAAAATGGGCAATTGCACACTTTGCAGCGTGAGGGGGGGGTGTGTGCAAACTTGTCTTAACCGTGACTCTGCTTCACCGCGTCAACCTGTAGATTTCCAAACCTTTTTTGCTTTTATTTTCTTTCTTTTTTTTATCTTGACAGTGAAAATGTGACTAGAAGCATTTCATAACACCTATCCTCTCTTCCATTTCCCCTCCCCTTCTCTCTTTTTTTTTTTTTGTTGTTGTTTTTTGTTTTTGCCTTGCAGTTGCAAAGTCTTAGTTTTTCACAAGTATAAACTAAAACACTACTATCAAAGTGAATAGTAGGCTCTTAAATGTCTTCAATGTTCTGCCGCAGCTTTTTAATTTCAACTTGTCAGAGATATCTCTTAGTTTGATTTGACACTAAATGTGATGCAAAAAGTGGAAATTCCTTGTCTTCCAAAAAAAACAACAAAAAAACAAAAGAAGAAGAAAAAAAAAACTGCTTGCATCCCTCTGGATCAAGTACGATGAACAACCCCATCTTTGGAAGTTTTAGTTTGGTACCCAGTTTGCACATGCTATGGTATATCTGTTACCGTAAGGTTGTGTTTGAAACTGAAGCCCAACGTCTGTTCAGCGTTGAGAGAAGTGAATTGTATGTTAGCTATTTGGTCCAGAGTGAAGGACCTGCGTCAGGCTTGTGATATGAAGTGTAAATCTGTTTTCTTTTTTTCTTTTTTTTAATTTCCTCTTTTTTTTTTTCTTTTTTTTTTATTATTGTTTATTTTTTTTGTTGTTGAGGGTTTTGTTTTGTTTTTTTAAAAGATCAGTTAGTGATCTTAGTACTATAACTAAGCCAAGTTTGTAATTGTATATTTACTGTAAAATGTAGAACATTGAATAACTATTAAAATTTTCCTATAAAAGGAAGACTTATTGTGTGTGTGGCCTTTTTTTCCTGGTTGTGTTGTCATGATATAATTTTTTTTATTGTTGGGTATATTTTATAAAACACTGTTTTTTGAGATTCATCAAAATATGCACAAAGAGAGAAATCAAGTCATAAACCCTCACCTAATTCTAGTGTTTTATTCATCATAACTTTAGCAGGTCTTAACATTACGTAAGTACAACCTCAGATGAAAGCCATAAAACTACATACGCCCTTACTGATTCTATAGTAATTAGGAGGGTAATTAACTGCCACTTGCTTCTAATCAAGTCCACTCATCAAATATGAGCACAACTATAAACGCAGAAGTTTTGGCAGTTTGCTGGCCTGAAGCATTTAGGTGTGTCACAACACAGTGCCAAGCAGGAAAGATGGCAGCAATGGAAGCAATTGTTGCTGTGTGTTAGTCTGGGAAGAGTTTTAACGTCATTTCCCAACAATGTTAAGTCCATCATTCACAAGCGCAAAACATTCAAGACAGTTGCAAGTCTTTCCAGTCCCAGCAAATTCACTACTTCCAGTTTTCCAAAACCCCATAAACCACAAAATGCTCAATTAAAAAAACAAAAGCAGAACAAAAACAAATTGTATGTGAAAAAATGTTTATCTTGTGTATGCAGATTGCAGGCAGTGAGCAAGAGCTTCTTCATTTAGAATGAGTATGATTTATGAATTGGAGAAGTGAAGTGCAGATGTTTGGTCTTAATGCACAAATTTCTCATACCAGCTGTCAAGCACAGTGGTGGAGAGGTGATGATTTGGGCTTGCTGGGCACCTTCATTATTTCAACCATGAACTTCTCTGTAAACCAAAGTATTCTAAAGTCAAATATGAGGCAACTTAAGCCAGCTAAAGCTTGGCTTAAGTTAGGAGATGGAGCAGAACAATGACGCATCAACAAATGCCTGCAAAACCTCAATGAACTGAAGCAACATTATTATATCCCCCATGATAATCTTAGAGGCTGATTGGCTTAGTTATTGCTAGAGGTGGTTGTACAAGCTGTTGTATTATGGGATGCACTCAGTTTTTCACACACTGCTGCATTTTAACCTAAAATGCTAAATAAATGCGTTACAGGTCATGTGTTGTTCATCTGATCGTTCATCACCAGATCGTTTTTTTCTCGTACGTCCTGTTGTATCACACCTTACAACTAAAAGAGGGTGTGTTTTCTTTATGACTGTATTTCTCTGCATGTCCAGGCAGACAAAAAGAAGGAAAAAACCCCCCACCTGCTTATGTTTCTGGAAATTTTTCTCCTAAATTGGAGTAATGGGTGACGATCTAGCTCGCTTTGTTGTACTAAGCTCTGGGTGTGACGTTTTCTAGCTGTAGATGTCTGCATGTGAACAAAACTAATCTTTGTCTTACTATACTTCCCATTTCTATTGTGTAACTCCTCAAGTTAAAAATGGAAATGCACAAAATTGTAGCCATAATAGCAAATAGTGCATTGTACCTTCTGTTTTTATCGTTAATTTCTCCTTTTCGTTTCGTCTTGATGCTTTTTTCCCCCTCCCACAAAAGTACCTTCAAAAAAGTGGAAGAATGAGGATGCGTTATTTCCCGTGTAGCAAAAAAAAAAAAAAAAGAGATAGTGAAAGAATACTCAACTCTTTCACTTCTCTGTAAGCCCACAGAGATCTGACTGGCTTGAGCAATACAACCACCAGTCAGGCGTGCACTGAGCAAACACTGACACCTCTTTTATGCACAATGCCCCACCAAACACACACACAAGGCCTTGAGTAATAAGTGCACAAGGGGAAAAAAAGATGTGTCAAAATATATTTGGGCTTTAATGGTAATGATCACGGTGGCCATTGCAAATCCAAATAACTGATGCCTTATTAGGAATGTTGATTCCATCTTCCTCTGCATGGACCTTTGCAGGATTGAGCAACAATCCAGAGAAAGTGGAGTGGAGATTTGTCACAGCTTTGTCTCTCCTCTTCCTGGAGAGAAACACTTGCATACTTATCTCACGCATGCATTTATGAGTTTCTTTATTTATCACTATTTATTAAGGGAAGAAAGATGTCAGAACATACTTGGATTCTAAGTTTCCAAGATTCCCCCGGTCATAAATTGTGAATTAACTTAAATTAACCACACTTTATGAGAACTTGAGTTTAATTTCACTTGCCATATCCATGTCTGATTATTGCCAGACCTGTAAAATCAAGAAATCATTGAAACAGAACCTGCCTGACAAAGTGAGGTGGGCTAAAAAAAAAAAAATCTTAAAAAGCAGAAAACTGTCCTACAGTCTTTAAGAAATGAAGTCAGTGTTGTCTGTTAGTCCAGAAATGTGAACAAAGCCACTTCTACGTCTTTGGGAGTCCAGCAAATCAAAGTGAGAGGCTTTATCAACACATGGAGAAAACCTGGAACAGTGGTGAACTTTGACTCCGCCCATCAAGGAGACATCTAAAATACATCTAAAGAACTGCAGACCTTACTCATTAGTTGTTACTCTGACAGTTAAGGTGAGTTCTTAACTCAACAATAAGAAGGAGACTAGGAACTTGAACTTTGGTGGTAATGCTCTAGGGCTGCTTTGATGCTTCAGACCTGGATGACTTGCTGTAATTGATGGAACCATGAATTCCACTCTCTCGACCAAAGTTCCTCCACAGCTGTGTGAAAGTCCCATTGCCAGTTATCACAATTTTTTTTTAAGGTTATCTTTGTCTAATATTAAAATCTGATTGACAATCCGAAACATGTATATGTGACAAATATGCAAAACACTAAGAAATCAATAAATTTGGTTTGCATACTCCACTGTGTAGAATATGTTGTGCAAAAAACATATAAAGACTGTTTGTTTCTCATAAGCACTTTAAACAAGCCTAAATCGTAAGGTTTTAGTTGTTCTTCTGACATGTTAAAATACTGACTTTACAGCTGAAGTGCATTCACTGTACAGGTGATTCCTCGTGCTCAGGATTTCATGCACTCTCTGTCGAGCAGGCTCTAAAAAACCCACCGTGCAGGTTCGCACCTGAAGTGATCATTTATTTTAGTGATGCTCTTTGTTCCCGATTAAGGTAATTCTTCCAAGAACCATTTTTAAGGATTGATAAAGCCATCCTCTACCTGCTTAGAGTACAGGGAGGCTAAACAAGACTGTGGCTCACCTATCAGACGACTGGACCATCTCACTATCTGATTTAGAGAGTTTTTCTCTGTGACAGAGGTCTGACCGAACCATGCCACCAAACAACCGGATAAAACAGACTCGATAAAACAAAGTTACAATTTTTTGGTCAATGTGGAAATGAGCAAGTTTCCTAAGACAATAAAGGTGTTTTACAAACTGATTTGCAATTTTGATCAAAGTTCAGTTTTTCATTGATTATGGTCCCAAGATATTTATATGATTGTACTTGCTCTATTTTCTGACCTTTAATTAAAGTGACTGCGTGCCCATTATGTTGTTTCCTAAAATCAATCACCATATCTTTTGTTTTAGATATGTTCAGCTGGAGATAAGACTCCTCACACCACTGAACAAAGTCATCAATGACTGGACCGTGGTTAGTTTCACCCTCTTTCAGTAAGCTGACAATAACAGAGTCATCTGCATATTTAATAATGACCCTGTTTTCATGTCTGCTCTGACACATATTTGTATAGAGAATGAATAATAAGGGAGATAAGACACACCCTTGAGGTGAACCTGTGGAGGAGAACACTGGGTCAGACAGAATCCCATTTATTCTCAATCTTTGTGACCTGTCAGTTAAAAAATCTAAAATCCAGCCCACCAGGTTTTTCCTGATTTCAAACTGTTCTAAAAGTCTTTTAATTAAAATATGGGGCTGTATTGTATTAAAAGCCAAAGAAAAATCAATGAAAAGAAGTCTTGCAAAAGTCCCTTTACTCTCTACATGTTTAAGAATCAGATTTAGTAAAGTCAAAAGTGCATCCTCCACTCCTCTGTTGGGCCTATATGCAAACTGCATGGGATCCAGCTGATGTTCAGTCTCTTTCATAATCACATTTCTGATGATTTTTTTCAAAGACTTTCATTACAACTGAAGTGAGGGCAACAGGCCTGAAGTCATTTAGAATTTTTGGACGACTA
This sequence comes from Pundamilia nyererei, assembly GCF_000239375.1. Classification (NCBI taxonomy): domain Eukaryota; kingdom Metazoa; phylum Chordata; class Actinopteri; order Cichliformes; family Cichlidae; genus Pundamilia; species Pundamilia nyererei. Next base: position 4,714,090 of record NW_005187404.1, read on the forward strand.
GATTTAGGGACAGGAACCACGACTGCTTCTTTCCAAAGAGAGGGCACATGTTGTGTTTGCAAGGATTGATTAAGAATAACCTGAAATACAGGACTGAGTTCGTCAGCACAAGATTTAATTAGGTGGCCACTAATATTATCAGGACCCTGGCTCTTGTTCACATTGACTGTATGAAAGGCCTTTTTGACATCACTGAGTTCAATGATAAAGTGCTGAGTATCTCTCAGTTTCTGTTTCAGTTCCAAAATATCCTGGCTAAAATCAGAAGAACTAAAATGAGCATAAAACATATTTAAAGCATTTGCAAAATCTCTGTCTGAATTAAAACCATCTAAAAAGATCTGACTGCTGCTCTGGGGATTTTGAAACCCCGCTATGGTTTTCATACAAGTCCAGGCAGACCCAAAATTTTTTGCAGCAAAAAACAAGACTGGCATTTTGTTTCTACCCTCCAAGTTTAGTATGTAGCCCACTGATTTGTTTTAAATCAGTGGGCTACATACTTTAAAACATTTAAAACATGGATCTCTCAGTCCTCGATAACTCATCGCCAATTGTTTCAGAAAGCAGCAGCCGTCACATGTTCCACCAATCCTTGCATCCGTTCACTGGTTTCCAGTGGAATTCAGAATCCACTTTAAAGCTGTGTTATTAACATTTAAAGCTCTACATATTGCAGAGCTTCTAACACTTTGTCGATGTAGTTGGCCTCTCCGATTGTCTAACTGTCCCTCACTCTAAATTTAAAACCAGAGATGATCGTGCTTTTGAGGTTGTAGCGCCCAAACTGTGCAGCCTTCCTCTGTCCATCAGGTCAGCTGACTCTGATGAAACTCATTTTTATAGCTTATCGTTTCCTTAATCCGTTCCCCTTGATTTTTGGCCGTAGTTTGAGACCATGCGGTGTGTCGGAATAAATGCCTGTCTTTATGGCTGTGTGTCTGTGTGTTTTTAACATGTGCACTTATCGTTAGTATGTGACTTTTATTTGAACTGTGAAGCACTTTATAACTGTGGTTTGAAAAGTGAAAAGTTAATATTGTGATTATATGCTTCAAATATGTTCTTGAAGTATGCACCAAACTGCACATATCTCCCAATTATTTTTGTTGCTTCTTGGATTTGAAACAGAAGTTACAACCTAGTAAAACCTGACAGAGGTTTTATTAAAAGCTTTCTGTTTCTCTCTTACAGCTTCAAGCTGTAACTAGACTAATTTTTCTTTGTGAAAGAAGATAGCTGAGTGGCAATGCAATTAAACCTATCATGTGAAGGAAAACAATGCGATACTGTGAACAGAAAGGTTCCAGTGAAAATATCTCATGGGAGAAACAAAGGTGTAAAATGCTTGTTATATGAGTCATCCACCCGAGATATTTTTACACATAATTCTCCCCTCAAAGGGAGATGCATTCATTTCCAAATTTTACGTGATGTTAGATATCAACAACAGCTTTTCATTTTGGTGGAAGTTGGGTCAAAGTCAAGGTCGCACCAAATGTAAAAATCAGTAAAAACTTGTAAACCCACAATTACCTGCAATATTTTATGGATCTTCTTCAAACTTCACAACAGTATAGCACAGTGGTGCATGCCTTGAATCTATGAAATGCTGTGCAGTATTTCTGGTGAGAGTGAAGTTCAGATGTTTTGAGCCATGCTGTCACACCTCCAAGCTTAAACCTACTGCCTCTTTCAATTATTACGAAATGTGTCGTCAAAGTTTTGAGCAACTTCTATTTAAAGGGAAATGAGCTATTCTTCTCTGTCTTTCACACGTCTGGATTTCAACATGACAAATGAGCTCATTCGGAAAGACGTCCGCTGGACGCGAGTCAGCGGCGACATGCTCTTGCTGACCATTTAAAAATCTAATCGTCTAAGTGACTTGTTAGTATTTAACGTATTCATTTAATCAGTGGCAGCGAGACTCAATCCTTCATTTCAGCTTTGGCTTTTATTGATGTTACGTCTCTTATGTTTGCAACAGTCCTACAGAAATGTAGTACCCTGAAAAACAGCCTGTGATTCAGTAGCTTATAGAACCACTTTAAGCAGCAATAACTTAAGACTGGTTTATTTGCTTATGAGCCTCAGTCTCTCACATTGATGTGAAGGGATTTTGGCTCACTCTTCTTTACCAAGTTTCTCCATTTCATTGAGATTTGCAGGGAATTGTTTATGCACAGCTCCCTCGGGTCTTTCCACACACATTTAACACGGGTTGAGGTCTGGACTTTGAGTGGACTGCAACACCTTGTTTCAGATTTATTCCTGAGGATTGTTGTCCTGTTGCACGTCTCAAATGTGGCCCAGCTTTATTTATCAGACAGATGCATACATTTGAATCAAGAATGCTTTGGTATACAGAGGAATTCATGGTCAACTCGTGGTGCTGCTGCAAAACAAACCCAAATCTTCACCCCTCCAAGAACATGCTTGACAGTTGGTATGAGGTGTTTGTGCAGATACGCTGTGTTTGTTGTCTCCAAATGCAGCGCTGTGCATTATGGCCAAACATCTGTACTTTTTCCAAACTTAAGCAATGCTACCACGTTGCTTGTAGTGTGAAGAGCCTTTCTCCTGCCTGCTCATCCAAAAAAGTCATACTTGTTCAGCCTGTTTTTGATTCTATCGTCATGAACTTCAACATTTAACATGCTAACTGAGGCCTGGAGATTCTGAAGATATTGGATTGTTTGCAGGTTCTAAAGATTTTCTGCAGTCTGAGCATTGCTTCTCTGACCTTCAGGCGAATCTGCTGGGAAGATCATGGCACGGTTTTAACGCAAAATACAAACTTCTGCTTTTTGCTGGTGATGAATTATTCAAGTGCACTTCATTAGCAGCACTTGGCTGTTACTTACCCTCTTAATTCCTTTGGAAGTGGTAATGGTGTACTTAGTTTTTCACAGGACAGCATAAAGTTCTGTGATAACATGACTGTATTTTTAATTCATGTATAATTTTTTTAATTGAACATACTATCTAAGCCTTTTGCAGATTCAGCATACCCCAACTGAGATTTATAATTTTGTGGCAGGATGATGGCAGTCAATTTTGAATATTGTTTTTTTCTTTTGTTTTCATGCCTTTTATCTTAATATAAGACAAAAAAAAGATGGACATCGCGACCCATTGTTAGTCAGTGGTGCTACCTTTGGTCGTTGTCCACATGTACTGTTTATTGGTTTGGGTAAACCTGCAGTCAACTGAGAAAAACGCATGAAGAGAATCAACTTTTTGGGATTTTCTTACCTGGATAATCGAATATGCATCAACACATCCTTACTGTATGTTTCCTGTGACTGCCACAAAATGTAAACATTCAACCCCAATACTGTGGTTTAAAATTTGCATGGCTTGAATACACCCTGACAAAAGAGTCTTCTTCCTCTCCAGTTTTGTAAATGAACAGAGGGAAATCTGGCTTCACAAATACAGAGGAGAGTGACTCGAGAACACAAGAATGAGCACGTCGTTCTTTCCTTATCACTACAGTGACATATTTTTCCACAATATCGGATTATAGCCAAAATGAGTTTTAACAGAGAGAATAGATATAAACGCCATGAAGAAGGAATCCATGTGGGCGTGACTCACCAGCCACAACACCTGAGACAAAAGTACATAATGGGACTGTTTGGGTGATAACAGAGTCCAGCTTGACAAAACAGACATTGGAACCTGGTTCAAGTGCCTAAAACAACAATTTGCACAAAGACTGGTAAATACATGCATGATAATTTAGCGTTTTCTGCTTTGTTTTTCTGTTCCTTATTTTAAGTCTTGGCTGTTTCTTGTACTTAGTTACCTATTTATATACTTGTTATCAATTATACAATCATTGATTACATAGTTGCACTGAAAGTTTATCTTCTTCTTCGTATTATCTTCTGCTTCATCCTGTGGTGGAACATATTGTTACAAGAATAACTTTAGCCTTTATGCACTTCTTATTTCTTACTTCCTGTGTCATCTTTGGGTTATAGCGATGACAAAGCTACACATCAGCATATTTTTAAAACAATACTTTTCACATGAAACACACATAAGTTGACTTGTAATCAGCCAATGAAAACCAGGTTCACTGTCTCAATATGTGGAACTAGGGACAAAAAGAAGTGAGAGCCACTGGTCACTTTGGAGCTTTGCCAAATTTATATCCAAACTTCGACACACTCAGTGGGAGGCATCTTATCTTTTATGATGACAACCTGGTGCTGAGCAGGACACAGCAATGTTTACAATGGCACAATAGAATTAACCAATAAACCTCATAGAAGTTCAAACAAAAATGATAAGAAGTGACACCTCCAGTCATGTCCTGTCACTCTTTTTAGTACAGACCAAACACCCGCCATTGAACTCAGTGAGCTGCAAACACACTCAAAGGTGCTGGACTATGACAAGTTCTCTGGTTGAAGCCCTTATAATGTTAGAATTTTCCTCCTGGGAATTAACTGTTGCTTAAACATGGTTACCTGCAGTTAAACATTCACTGCTGTGAACAAGCTTTTGCCCCTTTTGTGATTTTTTTTTTCCAGATTTGTCACATTCACATGTTTCAGCTCATCCAGCTAATTATAGTATTACACAAAGTTAGCCTGGGTAAATGCAAAATGAAACCTAATAACTGGTTTTGCCACCCTTGTCATTCCTGCCAAGGGTGGCAAAACCAGAACTGCAATTAAGTGCAAGTAACTGGCAGTGACACTTTCATTGTGGAGGAGTTTTGACCCATTTCCATGCTGGTAGACTTTCAAGCATGAACAGCTTATTTATTGTCATGCAAAATCGTGGTCAGCAGTAATTTTTTTACTTGAACTTTCCCATGGATGCCATTTTTTTTTTGCCTCTTTCTTGTTGTTAAATTGTGAACTCTGACCTTAAATGGGGAAAGTGAGGCCTACAGTTCTTTGGATGTGGGCAGAACCTGGCTAAGGAAGAGGCGGCCATATGCCATGACCGGATGGGAGTGAGGTGTGAAAAACAAGACAAAAGACGCACTGTGGAAGAGAGCCAGAGATGAATAATAATGATGATGAAATGCAGAGAGGTGTATAAACACGTAGTGAGTGAGGAAAAAAAAGATGAGCTAAGCATAACTAGAGAAGGATGGTCACCTGATCCTAACCTAACTATAAGCTTACTCAAAAAAGAAAGTTTTAAGCCTAATCTTAAAAGTAGAGATGGTTTCTGTCTCCTGAATCTAGACTGGGAGCTGATTCCAAAAAAGAGGGGCCTGAAAGCTGAAGGCTCTGCCTCCCATTCGACTTTTAAATACTCTAGGAACAACAAGTAAGCCCTCAGTCTGAGAGCAAAGTGCTCTACTGGTGTGACATGATACCATGAGGTCATTAAGATAAGACAGGACCTGATGATTATTCAAGACCTTGTATGTGAGGAGCAGGATTTTATATTTGATAGTGGATTTAACAGGGTGCCAATGAAGAGAAGCCAATATAAGAGAAACATGCTCTCTCTTTCTAGACATTGTCACTAATCTTGCTCCAGCATTTTGGATTAACTGAAGGCTTTTCTAGGAGTTTTTTAAAATAGAAAAAATAGTAATAATGAATTGCGTTATGCAAGAGTGAGCTAAATGCTATATAACCCTGTGGAACTCCATAATCAACCTGTGTGCATGGAGAAGACTGCCCGTTTACATGAACAAATTGGAGTCTATTAGACAGATGTAATTCAAACCACTCAAGTGCAGTACCTTTAATACCTACAGCATGTACTAATCGCTGTAATAAAATATTATTGATGATGAGCTCTGAAACCTCTGCAGATGATCAGTTTTAAAACCACTCTTTCAAGATTTTATGAGTAAAAAGAAAGGTTGGATATTGCTCTGCAAGTAGAGATGGCTTTTTAAGCAATGGTTAATAAAGAAAGGTTTATCATTTTTAATTAATGGTAGGACCTGCCTTGTAGGAAAAGGTAGTGTAAGGTAAATGTGATAAATATGCAAATATGAAAAAATCACGATGGTTTTCACAGAACTGCAACTGCTTTATTTTTTAGGTGATTTTAAAACACCCACTGAAAGCAACAGCGTTGTAACGTCTGTTTAAGAAACCAGACACGTGATGCCGGCTAAAGGCGCGAGACGTTAGCTGTCGCTGGAGTCGTTCCCTTTGTTCGTGCAGGTGGCGCAAGACTCATTGCGCGTGCGTGGCAATTATACGGCGTGTAAAGTGTGCAGCAGCTCGCCGCTCCGCTGCAGGTAGGTACGGGACAGATAAGCGGTGAATTCGAACCTAGCAGCACGGCGTTTCCTTAAACCTGCTATTTTACCGGCAACAGTCCGTTTCCCAGCTCTTTGTTATCACCGAGGAGCAGCACTTTGCCATGGCCGAGTGGCCAACTTGTTGATGTTGTCGCACTTGTTTCGTTTTTCATTCAGGGTAAGTTCAGTTTGTTTATAGTTTTATTGCTTTATTCAGCAGCTAGCGACTAAAGGAATGTTTTTTAAAAAAGTATTATTCCCACTGGGGAATTATCGCGATATGAATTTGACCTGCCGTGTATAACAATCAATTCTAGCTGCTGAGATATAGTAGCTTGTTACTACATTTGTGTAGTTTTGTTATTATTCGTCCAGGCGCACAGATGTCCCAGCAGGGGCTCCTGTGGTGCTAAAATAAGCAGCTGTAAGGAGTCACGAAGGCTGGTAGCTGTGTTATTTGTGGTGCTGGAGTAAGACATGTCCTGTGTCCTGCACCTCAAAGCCCCGGCGACTGGTGCAGTCAGTGCACTTATTAAGCTCGTCTGGTGTGATAACATCAGATCAGTTGTATCCCCTTTCCTGTTTCTCTTCATCATTTTAAATCAAATTCCTTAAAAAAATACTCTCACGGACTCTTACATTACGATAGTTAAATAAACAAGGACGTACGTGCCCTCGAGCAAGACGCTGTCATCATTATCCACTCATGTTGTATGCGTCCCAGGACTCTGATGATTTATGGGGAACAAACCAGGTGACAATATTTGTTCAAGCATCTCTATGGAGTTTGTAGAAAATTATGAAGTTTAGGAGATCATACAGAATGAAGCCAAAAACGCACCATCCCAGTCTTGTGCCAAAAACTGATTTCCAGTGTTTATCTAATAGTCTGCACTCAACAGGATTTACAGGTGTTGCATATAAAACAAACAAAAAATACTTGTTTTGTAAGTATCTTTGTGACTCTGTGTTATTGTATATGCTCTGTGTTCTACATTATAATCAATTCAGTCCTTTCAGCTACGTAAAATATATTTATATAACCGTTATGTTATATTTGTTGCAATTTCTGCTGCCCCTATTGGCCTGATCCCTTTTGAAAAAGACATTTTTGATGTCAGTGAGAGTTTTACATTCATAAACAATGGAAATATAAAAGTTGATTTGCCAAAACTTGATGGCAGACAGTTTGGCTTAAAATGGCTTGATATCATTCACTAGAGATATGTTTGACAAAAGTTTATAGGCCAAAAAATCGTTTATAACAGTTTAAATACTGACAGTCACTTTTGGCAAATACCAGAAATCACTTTTTGGTAGACCACACAACAACAGCTTTTACAAGTTCCCGTCCATTATGATACTGATGCTGTGGGCATCTGCAGTGATCTGGCTCCAGTGGTAAATTAATATGCTTTATTTTTCACTGTGAGGAAGAGACCGGGAATTTGTGTAAGACTGCCGCTGCAGGTGGCTGTCCTTCTCCTTTTTCCTCCTCTCTCTCGCGTGTGTGGCACTGACAGTGTCCTCTGTGGGGCATCTGTCAATCAAAACAGCCACACCTTTAATTCCAACATTCAAGCAGTTTAGGATAGTTTAAAAAATCACCCACTAGGAAAACTATCTACAGAGAGCAACACATTTTGAAAAAATCAGGCTGTAAATATGCTTGTCAATGATGTAACGTTACAAATTTTAACATGGAGTGCATTGGAACTGACTCCCTTTCGGTGCCAGGTTGTAGTAGCCATTAAAGGAAATACAGTTTTTGTTACTTTGGTATTTGACTTAATTTTCAGCTCCAAAGGTTGCCCCTGGTGTCTTTATGGGTTACACTGAGTTGGACCATTTGATAGCAATTTAATTCAGCTTTATTGTTTAGCAGCAAATCACAACAACAGTCACGTCATTGTAAGGTAACAGACCTTACAGTAATACAGAGAAAACCCCAACTGTCATATGAGGTCCTATGAACAAACTCTTGGTGACAGTGGGAAGGAAAAACTCCCTTTTAACAGAAAGAAACCTCCAGCAGAACCAGGCTTCACAAAGCAACTGGAACAAGATTAGGTGAGGAAGACAGGAGAAAAGACACATTATGAAAGACAGACAGAGATGAATAATAATTGGCCCCTAGCAGCCTAGGGATACTGTAGCTTAATTAATGGGGGGCCCAGGGTCACCTGATCCAACTCTAATTTTAAGCTTTATCAAAAATTACTAAGAACAATCTAGTGTTTGCTTGATTGTTTGCTATAGTTATGGTAAACAGATGGGTACTTATTTAGCTTTTCTACTCTAAGTGATCGCTTTTTACTGTTAGCCACGTTCAACCAGCTGTTTTTTGCTATGCCTTTTAAGCACCACACTCTGATGGATGCGTCAGGAGCAATTTGGGGTTCCCTATCATGCCTAAGAGTGCTGACTAGAGGCACCGGAGCACAAACTACTGACCCTGTGATTAATAAACAGCCTGCAATACATCATGTGCCCCAGGACAGACACCCTTAATAGTGACCTTTTTAAAAAAGGAATAGTATGTTCTCAGCAATCAGTTGTTTCTATAAATTTGTCGGCCATGCTGCAGGAGAGTACAACGTTTCAAGACCAAAGACTCATACTGCTATGTCAAAGCAACGTAAAAAGCTGTTTAAACATTCTTTAATAAATCTGCTGTTAACCATGATAACTTCAAAAACATCTTGTTGTAAATCGTATTCGAAGTAAGCAAAGCAAGTAAAAGATTATAAACGGTATGAAAAAACGATATAAAAAAACTGCAGATGTGAGGTTTATAACTTGTATTTGTTATGTCTCTCTAGAATGTGCATAACTGTGCTCGGATCCAGTAAAAACAAGTTGTCATATTGCTGACGTAATAACCAACAATCACTTAGACAGGCTATCTGCTTCAGTCGCCACAGGGCTTTGACATGGCTGCTGTGTTTTTAGTGGAGATTCCTTTCTGCTAGGCACTGTTTGAGCCTCTGTTTTGTCTGCCGGGTAGCAGATTAACATAACTCTGTGTTGGAGCCGCAGAGTTAGAGAAGCAGAAAACCTGGTAGACAGAAAATTTAGGGCTGAAGTTGTTTATCAAATGAAGTTAAGTGGCCCTCAGCATTATCTCACTGAATAAACAAGCACAAGCTTAATGGAAGCCATCATAAACATACCAGCCAAATTGGTGATTTAATGTGAATGTCTCAAAATAAATCGAATGTCTTTGTCCTGAGTAGGTTTTAAAAAGATTACCGCCAATGTTTCCAAAACTTGTTGTGCAATTCACAGCAATTGTCACAGATGCACTGGGTGATCGGTCAGTAAAGACTTTTTTTTGTTTCTGTTCTCTTTTTGTGCTTTACTGACTCTGCTTTCACCACATCTGCATTTCCATCCCCTCTGCAGCACAAACACATGACTTCAGCAACCACGGGGCACAGACTAATTGCTGCTTACCAGCCTGTTGAGCTTTTGCTAAGCTTCTTTTTTTTTTTTTGCCCAACACAAGTTGTGCACCAAGACGTTACAGCTACTGGAGCTCAAGATCAGTAAAAACATGTTATTCTCACAACATTAAATGTGACTAATAGCGGCTCAAGAACAAAAACATGCATCAGAAAAATATTTATGCATTTCTGGGGTACTTTTACATTATCAGTGAGTCATTATTATTATAACAATATATGTGCTGAAGGACAAAAGCAAGAGAGAAACTATTGTGAAATGTCGTTCAGCTTGCTTGCTGTTATTTTTTTCTTTGATTAGTTCAGCAGCTTGGCAAGGTTTGCCGTTGTGCTCATCAAAGCATTCAAACAGACAGAAGGAAGGTCCTGGGTTAAATCACCATTTAGAGCCTTTCTGTGTGGAGTTTGCCATGTTCTCTCTGTCTGTGTGGCTTTTTTCCTATTTGTTAAGGAGATGACTCTCTGATACTGTTTATCTGCTCTAAATAGTTTTTGTTCAGTTTCTGAGAATCACCTTGTTGGTGCAAAAGATACAATTTTCTAAAGAAATTGGAACCAATGACACACCTTTGTGGCAGTCTGCTCAGAACAAAGTGCCTAAAAAGGGCTAAGTTGTCTGTTTTGCATAGACACAACACTGGTTGATCCATTGAGTTATGCACATTTTTTATGCTTGAAAGACTCACAGATCAGTGTTATGTAACTAATGACCAAAAACATTCCTTTGATACTGGTCAGGTACAAGGATGGACTGGAAATGAGTAAAAAAAGCAGCAAGCGTCGGAAAGTCTGTTGTAAAGAAAGCGGTGGTGCAAGACTTTTGGACTGTTCTGCAATTGATGAGTGTGGCATGTAAGCCCCTCACCCTAAACAGAAGTCAATTTTAACACGTTTTGCTCTCGTAAGTCAATTAAGTAAGAGTGATGATTCAGATTAATCATAGAAGAAAGAATTTTGGTGTTTCAAAATTTTAGTTTCAGTGACCAGTGCCCTACTGTCCTGGCACTACATTTATTTCATCAGACCTCTTTTGTGCACCAAAGAGCTGACACACAGTAAAGTTGTAGGAAATATTGTATGACCTTCTCGCTGTATATCTAATGACATACTTACAACAACAACATCGTTAGCCTGTTTTTGATTGCAAGATACGGCAAATTATGAGAATGCCATCTGTTATCAGCTGCAGTCTTGTCCACTTCATTAGTGAAAAATGTGGTATAATGCTTTGGTTAACTTTGGCCAGAAGGGGACTTTCTACACAAGCCTTGCAGTAATATCTTTGTTTGCACTACTGAATGTTTAAATGATTTGTATAGTTATGTCACATGCAACAAGAAATGCTTTTATTATCTTTGTGACCATATGGCAAGTAGTGCGGTTTTGATGGAACACCAGCTTTGCTTATCACCCGTCCTCTTTATGGTGCAGCTGATTAGTTTAAAGCGTCTCCTGTCTCCTGTCTTCATGCACCGTATTAGCAGCGATAATTATCGCAGTCTGTTTTTTTCTAATCCACAATAGAGGGCTGTGACCTGAATGTTGATCACACTGATATGTGGAAGGTTTGTGTGTTTCTGTGTCATGCTACTAGTTTGTACAGTTGATTATTGTACTCCTACTGCGCTCCTGAATTTACTCTGTTTTGTTTACTGTAGATTTGCTCCTGATTGCTAGGTAGGGCTGCAGTGTGCATCTGCAGACCTGATTGTACTGCGCATATACTCATGTGTGATACTAATATCGATTTCCTGGCTCGTCATTTTGTTTCCCCAATTAACTACAACCGAGCACGGGACTGAATGAGGGGCAGCGGGCATGAATCATTGATTAGGGTCTCCAGGGACTTTAGAGATCGGAGATGGGAAAGTAATTGGACTTTAATTGTGGCCTGCTTGCTGTCCTCTCCTCTAAATCTCCCTTTTCTGTTCATTTAAATGATAGAGAGATAGCCTTCCTACATACACGGCAGTATAACTCTTTATGTCACCTTATCTGCCAGTTTTAATTAGGCATTCTGTAGGTCAATGTTTCTAAAGCTCACCAGCTATGAAGCTTTTTTGTTTTTGCTGGGCACGATTTTGTGTTTCACGTGTTTTAATTTTTACATTCTTTTATTTATTTTGTAGGACTTCTTCTTCTTTGGAAGGTTGGCTATTCGACACCTGGCTGCTCCAGTCTGCATGCCAGATATCCTTAGGTAAAATACTAACATCAAGTTGCTCTCCGTCATAGCATGCATGTTAGATAGAAAGCACTTCAGTAGGAAAAAGCAGAGAATAAAGCGCTTGTGTGAATTGGTGAATGAGGCACATAGTCTAAATCGCTTTGAGTGCTTAGGTAGAGTAGAAAAATACTATATAAGAATCGTCCACGGAAACATATCCATTATCTCTTCTCTCCAAATGTCTCTTTGGAGTTTTATCTGTGGATCAGACAGAAACATACATTAAGAATAATAATAATAGTAGGAACACCATGTTTCTGATTTGTATATAACATTATTTTAATATAAAATTTATGTCGGACATGTTTGCACATACAAATCAGACATTTGTTGGCTTATGACGTTTTTCTTCTGTCTCCACTTACTCCTAGTAGAGATTTCTGCCATATTACACATCTGGTTAGTGACTTTGTGTCTCTAGTTCTATTCTTGGCCTAAACACCAAAACCAAACAATGAGTTTAAAACACCTCATAAATTTCTGTAACACTGAGAGGAACCTTAAAGTTCTGCTGGTTTACATTACACAGTCATGTTCATTTTTCATAGTACCGCAATAAAAACGCACGCAGAGCCTTAAGGCAGTAAGTGCACTCTCCGGGTTACGTGGTTTAAATATAAGCTGGGCTCTGCTATCAATCATTACTTGTGATATTGACGTAGTTAGAGTTACCTTGCATTACCTTAATCAAAGTTCAAAGGTCCTGACACCATATCCACATGCAGAATAATCATTAATGCAGTCTAGGTGTCATTTGATTTACGGCTTTGTTATGATGAATTATTAATCTCCTATATTTGTCCTGAGTGTAGCAGTCACATTCTTGCAGTCATGGTTTATAAATAACCTTGTATGACTTGCTCAGCTCAGCCTTTTGGCAGTCCTCAGGGTGGAGAGTATGCAGCAGGGTGTTTGTGAGGGTGTGTGTATCGCAAAGAGAAAGTGTCCCTGTCATTAACTGGTCACATTACGTGAGTGAGCAGGGCTGTGGGTGTGTGCCTCTAAAGGCTTTATTTTTGCAGCACACAGCATGAAGGGGAATTAGCTCAAATGGTAGAGCGCTCGCTTAGCATGCGAGAGGTAGCGGGATCGATGCCCGCATTCTCCAACAAGTTTATTTACTTTTTTCCAATCTGGATTAAATACTTTTAAAGGTAAGAGTTTTCTTTACTATTAGCACTGAAAACAGCATCTGTATTATTTCTGTAATTCTTTTTTCCTCTCCTGGTAGTGCAGATAACCTTAAATGTCAGCTTATCTTTCCATTTACATTATAACTTTGATACACTGTATCTGCATGCTGGAAAAAAAATTACAATAAAGACGATAACATATCAGGATTTGGTCTCAAAATCTCTAAATAGTCCAATTACTGCACCATTTAAATGACTGAATCTTTTCAGGAAGGATGTAAAGAGAACGCGTATTGAGCAGGTTTATGTTAGCTTCACATGTACTAGGGAAGTTCAGTGAGTGAAGTTTTGTTCGTTTAAGTTAGTGTTTTTAGTAATATTTCCTTATATTGATAAACTAATAGGTTATTTTAGAATAAATGGAGCACACTTCTTACCCTGAAATCGTTGCCAAGTCTGTCTTGGAAATGAGATTTAAATCTCAGTGAAACTTTCAAATGGTAACAAAGGGTAACAAATTTAGAGGCTCACTCACAGGCATGAATGCTTGCATTTTTATAGCTACACACACACTGTACATGCTTCAGATTTCAACAGCACTCTTTGGCACGTGTTACTCTGGGTTATGCCATATAAAATGTAGCACCATTTTTTAGGCAGTTATCCTGGCTTTCTAAAGGTCTTTCTTTGGACATTGGCTGCTTTTTCACTCATTTTCATTCCAGTCCTTGTTTCTGATCATTTTCAGTAGAATGTTTTTTGTTTTCTTGTTTAAGTGACTTAACCCTGACCTATGAAGCATTCAAGAATAAAAAAGGCACCAACTCAAGAGACTGAACCAGTGTTGTGTCTACATGTGATAGAAAATTTTATAAAGCACCAAAATTGTTTCTTTAAACACTTTGTTTCTAGACTGTTGCAGAAACTCATAATTTACTCCAATTTCTTTAGTTGAATCTATGAGAAATGTCAAAGATTGAAAGGCATAAAATAGTATTAATGCACCAATGAGGTGATTAGTAAAGAGCTATTAGTTCAAACTAGTGTTCACTGTGTCCTTAAAAATGTGAGCAAATTGGACAGGTGGAACTGGCCTAAATAAACTAATTAGGCTCTGTCATGGTTTGGGACTGCATTTCAGCCAGAGGTGTTGGAGATCTTGTTAAAATTGATAGAATTATGGTCACAGAAAACTACCATCAGATTTTGATCCACCATATATTACCATCTGGAAAACGTCTTATTTAGGGATTGTGGTGCAGACCTAAACGCGAACAAACAAAGGCATGAAACAGAAATCTTAAGAAAAAGCGAGCCGATTGATTGTGGCTGATAAAAGCTTCTAAGCAAATGCAAAAACTTAAGGGCAACCTAAACTGGGAAAAACTAATACTAGTAATAATAAAGAAGTTACAAGAAAACTCCCTAGGAGAGTTAAGGCTGAGTTTCGTCTTTATATCCAGTATGCTTGTCCATGTTTTCACTAAATCACAACATCTGTTTCCCTTTTTTCTAGAAACAATTTTTGACATGAGCCCTGAACATGAATAGATCAGAAAGAGCTTTTACTTCTATTTGCCCCCTATTCCAAAACCTTTTAAAAATAATCTGGCTTTATTTGATATATAAATCATCTCCACCACAATACTTATCCTAAAAGGTGCAGATATTCAGCATGGGAATCAGTGGTTTATTGGCCTCTCACATCTCAGCTCTTACTTTGAAACCAGTGGTTTGCTTGCTAGGGCTTGTAGGATCCAGGATGTGTGCTTCTCTTTCTCTATACTTACCGTATTGTCTGAAAGATTGCGGTACTGCTAAAGAAGGAAAATGTGGCAATGAGCTGATTAGTTCTTTTGTAAAATGAATTATAGCTTAGCTTTCATGTTACTGCTTGTCCTTGAACTGTTCTGTTAATAATGAACTATGAGCACCAACACATGTCACAAACAGGAGCTACTGCTCAAACTATTACACATTTCATTGTGTTTTATTCAGGTCAGGCTCTGCGAGGCGTCTAAAAGCAAGCCTGAACATAAAGATGAGTAATAGAGCCTCCTCTGTGGCAAAAGTAAGAGCCCTAGGACCATGACTGTTTCTGCGGTGCTACAGTTTAGTGCGTTTCATGAAAATCAGACTTTATTTAACATGAAAACAGCTACAGACTTAATTCAGGGTCTTTGTGCTTCAGGTTAGCCAAGAATTTTGGCTTCAAGGCCTTTTGCGGAGTTGATTTTCAACCAAATTACTGATCTGAAGTACGTCGTGCATGAGTCATCAGCAGATAAAACAGACTGCAGAGCACTCCTCAACAACGTTTTCTATTCATCTTTGCAGATAAATGCTCAGTGGTCCTTTGGCACACTGCTCCCTTCACCTCCTCTCCCTCAGTTTCTGTGCCAGGAGTTATAAAATTGTGCGTCACTTCTGTTCACATCTGCGCACCCACACAGAGGAGTTCACCTAAAACACTTTTTCTGAACACATCCAAAGACAGTTTTTTAAGCAGCTTTGAGAGATACCTGACATGTACACACTCTGGCACACAAGCACAGACGCAGGCTCGAGGGTGTTGGTTGGCTTGTTGGTTGGTTGGTTGTGAAATGTAGTGAGTAACAGTCTGAGGAAGCACCGGGCTTTGGAGGAAGTGTCTTAGGCAGATCACTTACTCAGCTGCCTGCTGCCATGAGGGAAGTGGATATGACTGATGTTGTAAGGCAGAAGAATATTTTAGATCATTGATAAGTCTGTTTGTGTATAGTGGGCCTGTTCCAGACGTTGCGAAATGTGAGTGGGAGATCAGACAGTCTGCAGTGGTTTTCATTTCCAAACTTGACCAAGCGTCTTGGTCTACACTTGTCAGAAAATGATGGAGAGATTAAATGATTATTTCACTGTAGCACCTATTTTGTTGTAGTTCTTACAGTCTGTCGTATGTATTCGTAAATACAAAGTGAGCCCTTTTTACAGTGAGCACACCCAGGAGATTATTAGGTTTCAAGTCGGGTTATGAGGTATTTGTCAGAGATACTACCGTAATAAGCCCTTATAATAATTAGGATTATACTTTAAAAATATGATTAACTACAAGTGTTTTTTACAAACATGTGGTTTAAAAAACTGCAAAAAACAATCTTTTCTTGCTCACTGCTGCTCCTCCAAAAATTTATCAAATGCTGCTTTCCTGCTTTTATGTTAGATACTGCATAGTTTGCACTAAATTGTCTGTTCAAGGCTTTTAGTATGAACTAGTGTCAAATAAATACCTGAATACACTTGTCCAAATAAGAAATACTGAAGGTCCTGTGTTCACAGGGCTCAAGGTGACTGCTTTTGTGTAATATTGGAGGATATAACACAGACGCAGATCTCTTGTGCCCTCTGGTGGAGAGTTGTCCTCTCTCTCTATTTCATCCATTTGTTTTCTTGCATATTTTCTGTTTCATTTGTCTAATCGTGGCATGCTATAGAAACATTGCTTTCATGTGTTTTCCCAGTTAAATCGACAAATGGGAACAATAGGAGTCTGTCTTCTAGGTAAGGCTGTGTGTGTGTGTGCCGTTACATCCAAAACAAATGTTGATTTTTTTGCCTGTACGGCAAAATAATCGATGATGTGATGTGATGGCACTCGTCCATCCACTCTTAGAATTTAGTGAAATTTGCACACAGTGATCACCTAATGGCTTTTCAGCCAAACTGTGTTCAAGGTCAAGGTTATACACGAGCAGGAGAGAACTGCTCCTCCTACAGTGTTGGCCAAGCTGAATATGGCTGTTTGTGTGCCTTCCTGGATTAGTTTGTACACCACAGACAACTAATAAGAAGAAGACCTATAACGTTCTGTCTGTACTCCATCAAACACAATAGCTCGGTAATCGTGTTTGATCTCGAGCGAATCTTGCTACCAAGTCTCACCTGTCTCTCTCTCTCTCCTCCAGAATGTGAAGATGCCAGATTCTTTCAGCACCATCCCCACAGAAGCCCTCAACTCAAAAACTTCCTTAGTGGACCTGCTCTCACACCCTACAGAGCTTTACCCAGCAGACAGCTTCATTAACGCTCTCAGTAACATCAGCAGTGTTAGTGGGGCGGTTAACCCTCGCTGCACCTACAAGGAAGACTTTAAGCGCATTTTACTTCCTGCTGTGTACACCATCGTCTTCCTGCTTGGGATTCCTCTGAATGCCACCGTCATACTGAAGATATGGAGGAAGAGGTCCAATTTGTCCAGAAACAACATCTACATGCTCAACTTGGCCATAGCCGACTTTCTGTATGTGATGTCACTTCCTTTACTCATCTACAACTATGCGAGTCATGACTACTGGCCCTTTGGGGAGTTTACCTGTAAGATGGTCAGGTTTCAGTTCTACAGGTAGGTTCATGGTTGATTATTGGCTCATTTTTCAGATTTTATTATGTAATTTTTGGGAATTAATTTTTCATTGTTAAGGTCTGTGTATGCAAGTGATATGTGACACAGTGCTATTATGTGAATTGTCCTATTTTTGGACAGGAATGGGAAAGAAAATTGGATCTGAGATGTGATAAGTAATGGGAATGGAGACAATGACACTAATATTTAAGTATACTGGAAAAAAATGTACTTTTTTGCATTATAGTGCGCACAAGTGTGACGTGAACGGGTGTGTAAAGCATGAAAACTAGTTTATGGAAGTAGTTCCAAACCTTTGAACATGGCAAGGTATCTAATGCAGATGCAGAAATAGTGCTAGTGCTCACACACAGTTGCCCTTTGAGAACGGGACTACATTTGGACTTTCTTGAGAAATGGTCATCGGATGCTATTAGTAGCAGAAGTTGGGATTTGAAGAAAAATCACGGGAAACAGAGTCTGTTGGCTACATGTCTTGTGGGAATTCTTCCTGTTTTCTGCAACTTTGATCTTGATCTGGGGGTTTTTTGGTTTTGGTTTTGCCACCAGCACAAATCTTCTTTTGGTGGAAATAGTCCTCAGTAGGGGTATTATTGCCAGATTTTGTGCTGGAAAAACAATGAGCACAATCATAGGAAACACTGTTGGGGAGGTGGTTTCAGCTTCTGTTAGATGATGTTAAAAGCACTTTGGGAACACACTGACAGCTCATTCCTCTTTGGATAATCTCTCAAGCTCCTCCAGATTTTATAGTCCTCTTGCATGGACTGTGGTCTTCAGTTCACCATACAGTCACTAATGGTTACTTTAGTCTTCAGGAAGTCGTTTTTCACCAGGAGCAACGTATGTTTTGAGTTGACAAAGGGAAGACCCAGTTTTGCTGCTAATTCTTGCCCTTCTTTCTCCAAATATAAGCAGGGTCTCTTGTTTTTTCTGAAATAATTCTGTTATCATGTGCAATTAGAAATGAAAAAAATAGTTTAGAAATGCTATACTGAAGGTCCCTTAATAAAAGCACTTTTTTGAAGAAAAACTTTGATTTTGCAGAACATACAAATGGATTGTGATAATATTCAGCTCAACAACATTTTCTTCTCTGTGTTCCTGTTTCAGTAATCTCCATGGCAGCATCCTGTTCCTGACCTGCATCAGTGTGCAGCGTTATTTGGCCATTTGCCACCCTCTCTCGGTGTGGCACAAGCAAGGCGGTCGCAAGATGGTGTGGTGCGTCTGCGGATTAGTATGGCTGGTGGTTGGCTCCCTGTGCGCGCCAACTTTCCACTTTGCAGCAACAGGGCAACAGCGCAACCGCACCGTGTGCTACGATTTGAGCACGCCAGGGCGCTCGGTAGACTACTATCCTTACGGCATGGCTCTGACGTGCCTCGGCTTCTTGCTGCCTTTCATAGGCGTGATGGTTTGCTACTGCAAGATGGCCTTCATCCTCTGCCGCCCAGTGTCCTACCAGGGCGTCTCCATAGCGCCTGGGGATAAACGAGACAGGGCGGTGAGGATGATCATTATTGTAGCCGCGGTGTTCTGCGTAAGCTTCCTCCCGTTTCACCTCACAAAGACTCTGTACCTGGTGGTGCGCACCTTGCCCAATGCTCCCTGCACAACAAGAAACTTGTTCTCAATCATCTATAAGAGCACCAGACCGTTTGCCAGCATGAACAGCTTTCTGGACCCGATTCTGTTTTACTTCACGCAACCACGCTACCGCCGGAGCACCAGGAGGTTCGTGCGCAGAGTCACCACTCTAAAGAGCCAAGGCAGCAGCGTGTGAGCGAACAGTGCTCCTTGAAGCCTTGTTAAGATTTAAAACACAGAGATGGATTCGTTTTCTAACCTTGTTTTTCTGAAGTTCCTTCTCTTATTACAGTAAACTGTTGTCCTTGAGGCTTTCAGCTATTAGTGACTAAAAAATGTGTTTAATAACAGTCTGAAGAAGCCATCTGAAGTGCCATATAAAGACTCAATGCAGTGTGAATGGAAAATGTTGACAATGTCCTGCTTGCATTGTTTTGAACTGGGAATTATTATCACACTGACTGTGAGTGTATTTGATTGTGCAAATTCATAGATTTTGGTTTATAACTCTGGATGGGGAATACTGTAATCCTCTAATGAAAATGTCCTGCACTGTACATAAGTGATGTTTACTTTCAAGCTCCACTGCACTGCTTTTTTTTTCTGAAATCCCCCTTTTTTTGCATTGTTTAACACACTGTGACGTGTACTTTAAATTGAAACTACTGAATTATTGGGGAATTTTAGTATCTATGCGAGGTGTTACGATAGAGATGCATCGTGCTGGAATGAGATGCAGTTGAGGAAAGGAGAAAATAGTTCATTTGAACTTGCTAGGCTAAAATCCTCTCTGGCACTGTTTTTTGGTGGTGTTTATGCTTGCATGTTGAATCTGCACTAGTCTGAGGAAAGGAACTGAAAGGTGGGGTTGGGGGTATACTTTGCAAACAGAGGCTGCAAAAAACAGAAGTTTATGTTCAATGATTTAAAAGTGGAGTATTATGCGTTCCAATGAAGGTCTGTAGCTCTGTTTTTCCTTGAAAGTGATGCGTTTCTACATTATCCATGTCGTAATAGCTGCTGTTGCGGGTTTTAACCACTGGATGGTGTGCGCACGCCACTGCTGTAGCCCCACTGCCTCTGTCATAATAGGTTGGGGTTTTTTTTGCCTGTCCCGTTTGGATCTTTAGCCATCAGAATTGTTGTCTGAAGGCCAAGAAAGATGCCAAGCAGATTTACTTTACCGAATGGAGCATCTGTCATAATAGTATTGATGTTAGCATGTATCAGATCTTACAGTCACAAATAAAACATTGTCAAGAAAACCGTTAAATGTGCAGCTCACAGCGCGCTGACATAGGCCGTCAGTTGCTGACTGATCTTTGTCTTGTACTTATAAATTCTGCAGCAAATGAAGGAAATCAGTTTAAATTATATGTTTAATTCAGTTATTTTTTTAAAAGTCATTTAAAGGTAAAGATAGAGGCAGATTGTGGAGTTAAGGGCATTAAATTAACTCTGTGGTTTTTATGAGTGTGTGAATCTTTTCAGTCTAACTGGGATTCCTGTACATATGAAATGTTTAGTACTTAGCACTGCTTTGACGTGATTTAGCTGTATGACGTAGGTTGTCAGCTGCGTGATGTGGTGACTTAAAATGTTCATGAAATGAACATAAATGTAGATGGCATATGCCTGCATGTACATATGTGTACTTTGATGTTTACTGTAAAAATGTGCCCTGTGTTTTACATGTCATACCTGCCTTTCATAGTGAGCACCTTTGTCATGTTTTTAAACAGTGAGTCTTTGCCCTGTGACGAGCTCTTGACAAACAATGCACTTACCGTGGAGTGAAATAAACGTGATTAATAATTTTGTGACATTCGTGTTAACCAGAAGATTTCAGAGTAGCCAAACTCATATGTTACACTAGACTGTGCCAGCTTGAGACCAGTATGTTGTTAAATGACAATGTGAAAAACGGCTTTCAACTCGTATTGCTCTGAAGCTCCTGTAACAGGTTAACACTAAGTATTTGTTGTATGTGTCAGTCTAATGTGAATGTGCAGCTTTGACCTCAGTATGAGGTGGTGATGTGCTTCAGTTTCCTAATGTGTGCTCATGTGTATCTGTGCATAGTAACAATAGTCATGAAATATATTTCTGTGTTGTACTTTAGAAAAAGTGTCACAGACGTCAGTATTAGTTAGAAGAGTTATTTTTATCAAATTCCCTAACAAATGAATAATGGGAATGGTATTTTATTTTTATAGACATGTAATTATGTTGATAGAAAAACTAAAACTGAAGGGTTTTTTGGGTTGTTTTTTTTTTGCTGTACAGATGCTGTGTTGTGTTTCTGATTGTTGCCATGTTGTACTAACTGAAACTATTAAAAGCCATGAAAAACACGATGTTTTCACAATCATATATTAATACTGAGGGAGTAGACTGTGTTGCTTCCTTTTTTTCCATTTTTTACTGTAGTTTAACTTCAAGCGTTCAGTTTAGGCAGAACTTGAATTCAAACCTTAGGTGTGAATATAAAAAGCAGCCAGTAGCTTCTGAATCCATATGATTATATGATGACAGCTGTTTAAATAATGTGACAAATGACTGAAAGGACATCATCTAAGAGTTTGTGATCTGCTTACACGCTACTGTTCAACCTTTAGGTAACACCAGTGCGTTATCAGCCAATCACAATACAGCAACGCAGTGTATTTACATATGTAGATTATTGAAGTTCAAACGAAGCATCAGAATGGGGCAAAAAAGGTGATTTAAGTCTATTTCAGGAACTAAAGATCTGCTGGGATTTTTCCTGCACAAACATCTTTGGGGTTTACAGGAGATGAACTGAAAAAAGGGAAATATCCAGTGAGCAGCAGGTCTCTAGATGAAAATCATCTCTGTTTTCTTGAACACAACAGTGAGTTCACTGTACTTGAGCGGTCTCCGCAGTCACCAGATTGCAGTCCATTAGCCGCTAATGGTTAGCACAAAGAGTTATGAAGACAAAAAGGGGATCTGGCCCAGTATTAGCCGTATAGAATAGATTAGAATAGAATAGCTCTTTATTGTCACTGTTACAAGAACAATGAAAGGCAGTTTGGCATCTCTCCGTGTGAAATACACAATAGCGTAAGTAAGTATTTACATAATAACACAGACAGATTTACATTTACACAAGAAAGATATGTACAAATTATTCATACACCTGCATACATACAGATACACCCATACATATATGTATATATACATGCATCTATGCATGCATACGTACATACACACATATTTCCACATACATGCTTACATATAAAAATAAATAAATAAATTCCCCACTCGCCCCTGTGGGCGGTTAATCCTTCAAGCTCGGGTCCTCTACCAAAGGCCTGGGAGCTTGAGGGTCCTGCGCAGTATCTTAGCTGTTCCCAGGACTGCGCTCTTCTGGACAGAGATCTCCGATGTTGTTCCTGGGCTCTGCTGGAGCCACTCGCCTAGCTTGGGAGTCACTGCACCTAGAGTGAGTGTCCAGGGTGCAAGGGGTGTTTGATGATGATGCTGGCTTTCTGCTGAAGTCTGCCAGTATAGATATCTCTGAGGGGGGTTAGTGAAGTGCCAATTGCCCGATCTGCTGCCGTCACCACCCGCTGCAGTTTCCTCTTCAGTTTCCAAGTTAAAGGAACTCTGATTCGGTGTTCAGCAGTGTAGAGAGATGGAAAAAATGTGTGAAGAGATGTGAGAAGAGTATCTGAACCAGATCAATGCTGTTTGTATCCAAAAGGACATAAAAAATAAATATTAGTGAACCACATACTTTTACAAGCTAGAATAAAAATGTAAATGCTGTGGTTTTGGTGAAAAAACAAACAAACAAACTTACAGAACAAAAACTCAACACATTAACAAACACAAAAACAATCAAACAAACTCCAAAAATCATTTCAATCCAAATCACATTCGGACCCTGCGAGGTCATTTAAATTTAAATGACCTCAATTTAAATGCAGCATGCCATCACAGATAGATGGGCTGACCTCACCGGGCTCGTTTGGGTTCTTCCATCAACCTCCACCTTTGACCTGACGTGTTACGAGTGAGCCTTTAGGGGGCGCTGCAGCCAGCGTGTACTTTTCTCACAGCCTGTGAAACAGAATTCCCCCGTTGGAACAAAAGGACCTGTTAACCAGACAGCCACATGGGAAGCACCACAGAGGGGTTATTGTGCACGAGTGAAAACTTTTATCCTCCCTGCCACCACCACACCAACACCACCAGCTCCCCCTGAATGCTGACACAGTAATTCACAAACACCATCACACCAAAGTTTGCTGGAGCTGTGCAGTAACTCAAACTCTTTGGCTTCCTTTGTGAATTTTTTTTTACCCCTGAAGGCTGATTTTTAAACGTAACACCTTGAATGCATCTCGAAAATCAGCACCTATGTTTTCATTGACATCCTTTAGGTTTCATAAAGATGTTACAAGTCCAAATTGTAGGTATTGAATAATAAATATTTTGGAGTGTCTAAAACACTTAGAATTGTGTGTGTGTGTTGGGGGTTTTTTTCGCAAGGGAAAGAGCTATAATTACATCTTGTTAGTCCACAGTATATCCCCTCTCCTATCAAAAAGGGGGGAAAAAAAGCTTTTCCTCTCAATCCCCGAGGGGGGCTATGACTGCCCCTATACCCCTGGTCCCGCCCAGCCACCCCCCTCTCTGCCTCTATCTCAGGCATTTACATGCAAAAAACAACATAAGTCACGGAAAAGCAAATCATGCCAAAACAGGGAGTCCATAAACTGTTTGGGAATTATTAGGGAATGATGCGCAGGGCCCGTGCCTGGCGATGGGCACACGTTTAGAAACAGTGAGAGGAAAACAATGGAGAAGTTGTGTTTGTGAAGATTTGGGGCCAAAGAAGAAGAAGAAAAAAAACTTGTATCGCTTCCCCACTTGGCACGGATACGGTTTCGGGAATCGACAACATGTAAGTTTTTGATAAGAGGGCAACACTCAGCTACTTTACTCACTGAACACTTTATTTATCACTTAACTAACCTCGTTACAGAGCAATATGAAGCTTTGCCAGCACTCATTTCCCCCCTTTTTCTTGCTGTTAGGTTAAACTGCAGATGGACCACAACTAAGAAAAGGTGCTTGGATGTGTAACAGCTACCCGTGGAGTTTCCAATGCGTGTGTGAGAGCCGTAACAAAAGACATGAACAATGGCAGAAAGCGAGGAGAAGAATGCGGCTGTGTATCGCAGCGTCTCTTTCAGAAAGCTGGGGCCCTGGGTCGCCAACAGGAGGGAAGAGCAGCCACACAAATCAGGGGATTTGGAGGCAGTTGGCGTCGCCCTTCCCCCGGAGCCCAGCAAAGCAGAGCAGCCCTTGACGACGACGACGCGTAATGTCAGTGTGTCAAGAAAAGTTTCCAAAATCTCTGCCACCACCGCCAGCCTCCTAACCGCAGAGCCAAAGAAAGGCTCTCCCTCTCTTCTCTCCTTCATTTCTCCATCCATCCGCGAGCTGACTGAGAAGTTCAGCAACAGCAGGAGGAGTAACAGCAGCGGCTCCGCCAGGACGCACACAGCCTCGCCGGGAGACTGTGCAGCGGACACGCGGGGGAGCAGCACTTTTCCCCGGGCCCGAGGCTCCAGGAGTGACAGGGTTCCACCTGGGAAAACTTTTCACGAGGACAGCGGCGGTGTCGGTGGTGGATATTTCCAGGATAGTGACAGCGCAACAGCAGAGGCGCTTAAGTTTCACTCGGGCACCGACTCTGTGTCAGGCTCAGACTCGGACAGGAAAAGCGACAAGCGGATTTTTAGAAGTTTATCAAGCGACAGCGGCGGCAAGTCGGGTAAGAGAGACTATTCCCAGATTAATGCACCTCCTTCTGAGCTCACAAAGACTTTGACTCCAGATGAAGAGGAGGATGTTAGCAGTAGAGGGGTTCCTCCACCCTGCAAAGCCCACAGAAGTTATCACGCCACACACTACACTGACTTTCACCCCCTGCACTCTGACAAGTGGCCCAGTGTTACTAAAATTAGGCAGCTGTTTGATGAGAGGCAAAGCAAGCCTTTGCAGCAGGGCAAGACTGTTGAAGCTTGTGAGGATTTAAAGGCAGTTGGCCGAGGCCACCTGCAGGAGCTCACCTGCAGCTCTGAGAGACACAGACTGTGTCCCTGCAGCTCAGCTAATGAAGGTTGTGACCTGCCCTTTCATGACAAGTGCCTAGCTGGAGTACAGAGCAGAGAGAGCGGTGCTGCTAAAGAGACTTTAACGTATGGTTTGTGCTTTTACTCCAAAGCCGACCACTCTCGGCACTCAAATGATGAGGAGGCAGACGTAGAGGCGCGCAGTCAGAGTAACAGAGTGTCTGGCAGAAACACTTCTGGTAGCAGTTGTGGTCGCTACCACGGGGTTAAATCATCTCCATACAGGTCGCATAGTCCCAGCGCTGAGGCGGCGGCTCAGGCCCCCAGATCGACAGGTTTGACATCTGACCCTAACCCTGACCTTCAACCCTGTCCCGCTTCGTCTCGGAGTCGATCGGAGAGCTCGGACACCACCTCCTGCTCCTCCTCTCTTCACCAGCCGACAGCGAGGGAGAGAAGGGATAGACAGGGGGTCGGGCTGCCCAGGGATAGTTTACATTCCTTACATAGCTCCTCTAGAGCTCCAGCCCCCTCCGCCTCCTCTCTCTCCTCTGCTCCAGCTCCAGATAAAGCCATTACCGCCTCCTCCTTCTCCTCCTCCTCCACTGTAGCTCCCTCCACTGAGTTAACACACCCAGCGAAAGTTGCTTCTCCCCTCAGCTCCCGCTGGAGGTTTAGCTCTGGAGACGAAGAGGAGGAGCAGACCAGGAGAAAAAGAGGAGGCAGTTGGAGTGCTTCTTATAAGCCCTCTCTGTCTGTCTCCTACCGGGCAGGAGAGAGGGGTGAGACAGAGCGAGCAGGCAGCTATTTATCCCACAGTAAAAATGGCTGGTGGGGCACAAAGGCCATTGGCAGGTCTTCAGGCAGCGAGGAGGACAGTCCTGGTTCCTTAGGCCCCCACTGCCGAGAGGCAGTCCGCCGGCGCTCGCTGAGGAAGAAGAAGAAAGTCAGCGGGGCTGCTCTAATAACAGGCCGTGATGACTACGACGATCATGATGGCGAATCAGAAGACAGTGACAGTGATGCGGCCGTGATGATGGAGCACCTAGAGAGGCAGCACCAGCAAAACACTGGAGGGGAATTTGGCGGGGCGGTAACCCGGAGCCACTCGGCACGAGAACCCAGCAGTCACAGAGCCAGGGTGCAGCAGTGGGAGCGCATCACCTCACCTGTGACCTCAGTGACGCTCCCGGGTGTGTCGCGAGTGTCAAAGGTCAGCATACCCCCATTTCTGTCCAGCCCCGGCGAGTCACGTTGCAGCAGCCGGTACTCAAGCACCGAGACACTGAAAGAGGAGGACTTGGCTGGCTGTGCCAACCGTGCAGCTAATGTGTTGTTTAATACGAGGGGAGCAGAAGGTAGCACTAGTAGAGCGGCGGCGTCTTCCGTGTTGAGTAAAACTTACCATGGGAATTTTACCATGTACCGCTCCCCGAGCTTCGGCCATGGGGACAACTTCTCCCGTGCCCCTGTGCGTGTGCGCCCCAAGATTGTGCCAGCTGTAACACCGTTGCCTAGTGCACTTGCCAGAGAAAGTGGGTTATCTTCAGGGAAGAGAGGTGGTGAGAACGTGGGATTAAGGAAAGTCACAGCAGGAGGTAGGGTCAGTGATAATGAGAAACACCAGATATCCACATCCAACCCTGATATCACCTCAGAAACTATGACGCTCTTAAGCTTTCTCAAATCTGACCTGCCAGGTCTGAGGGTGCATAAATCAAGTGGAGGGGATAGATCAGGGGTTGGGGAGGGGTCATCATCAGTGTATAGGATTGGTTCAGGGGCTCACGGCGGGACCCTGCTATCTTCAGGGCGTCGCCCGTCTCTCAAAGACCTGACAGCCACTTTGCGGCGTGCGAAATCCTTTACTTATTCAGACAAACCTGCTCCTGCCACCAGGTGTTACTTGACAAGCGGCCCCACAAAGAGGAGCTCCTCTGAGCAGCGGCTTGATTCGGATGGAGAGAGCAGTGGAGGGAGGGTGGTGGTGTCAGACAGGGAAGTAGAAAGTGATGGTGGAGATTTTAGGGTTGGGAGAGGGCGCAGAATGAGGGATTATGGATTTGATGGTGATTTTGATGATGATGAAGCGATGCCAGTGCATGACATGTATGTGCAGGAAGCCAGACAGGTCATTAGAGATATCTGCCAGATGAGCACGAGGGAAGATGATGACGAGGATTGTGTCGCTGTAAGAGGAAGTGACAGTATTTCTAGGGCTGAATGTTTGAAGTTTAAGAAAACAATCGAGGAGATGGAGAAGGCTGGGGAGGGCATAAAGGATGAGGCAAGGAGAGATCAAGGGGCTAGGTTTGAGAACACAAAAGACAAGGATAAACATAAGAGGGAGAGTGAGAACAAGGTGAGGGAGAGGGGTGAGAGAGATAAACAAAGTATGCAGATGGAGAAGCTAAACAGCAGGGGCACAGAGTACTGGGAGAAGTCAAAGAGACAGAGTGGAGAGCTGGAGAGAGTCACGCCGAAGGGTGATTCGGATGAAAGCGTGTTCTACGACCGCTCTGTGGATGAACTTTCGGGCCCTGAGTCGAGTTTAACAGATGAAGGGATTGTGACGGAGCCTGAGACGGGACCCGGCGACCCTTCGGATAGGTCATACTTGGGCTCAGAAGGGGTCGATTTGGGGTCAAGAATAGCATGGGATGTGCTAGAGCAGCCGGTCACTGTATGGAAGCAGTCTGCGCTCCATGAGGGGGACGGGTTTAAGCAGGAGGGAGAAAAGATCACAGAGAACAGCTTGAGCTGTGCAAATCGTCTGAATGAGGTGAGCGCGCCTCGCACTGTGGCTCTTCCTGCCCGTGTGGCTGAGAACGACAGCCTTGTCACAGAGCAGAACACTGCTGCTGGTATTGCCAACGTCAGTGAGGGGATCCACGGTAACAGTGCCGGGGGGTCAGCAGCCACTGCGGGAGGAGGGGGAGGATCTGAAACCCCCGCAACCCCGAACGCTGTCCGTCGAAGGCGCAAATTCTCCCCCTCTGGTAACGCGGGCTCTGATTCCAGTAATGGCAGCAATGCAGAGTCAACAACAGGATCAGCTGTGGGAAATGGCGAGTCTACAGTCTACCGCTCTCTCAGTGACCCCATGCCTCAGCGGCGCTGCTCTGTGGCAGAAGAGGGGAACAACAACTTTTCTTCTGTGGACAGCAACCTGTTAGGATCCTTGTCTGTCAAAGGTGGAGGGGGAGGTGCTCCAGAAGCTTCTTCTGTGGGCACGCTGTCAGAATATAAAGGCAGCGTGGCCAGTGACCTGTCAGTTTGCAGTGATGGCGGGCTCCGTGATGACGCCATTCGGGATTACAGTGGGGTGATCAGGAACATTGTGGCTGAGCCAGGTGCGATGGACAGACTGATGGCAGATGAGCACAGCAATGGCAAAGCCCCCAAGAAGAAGTCATTCAGTGACCCCAGTCGCCGTAGTGATGCCCCTTTTATTTCTCAAAATGACCCTCAGTGCAGAGGTCAGACTGGCAGCACTCAACCAATCAGTGAGCTGGAGCACCTGGGCCAGATTCCACCTTCCAGCAGCGAGCCAATCCTGAGCGAGCAGAGAGAGGAACTGTGGGAACCCGAAGTTAAACCTAAACATGCGCATCTGCATCAGCAGCCGAATGACAGTAATAAAGTCACAAAGGCTCGCTCCCTGTCGGAAAGCACCCCTCCCTCCGAATACCACGATGATGAAGATGGTGATGTCATAGACCAAGGTGAAGAGGACGAGGTCCAGAAGTTTAACTTTGACCTTAAACTAGCCGGAGCTCTGTCTCCCAGAATGAATCGTCGGCCCACCAGAAAACGTCCAAACAGGTTGACGTTCTCCCCTCCTGAGGATCCATTTGAGCCGGCGGAGCTGGGCTCAGAGGTGCACGAGGACCGCAGCGACCAAACCAAGCTCGCATCTCCTCTTTCCCCACTGCCACTGCAGTCCAAACCCAAAACCATACCCAAGCATGCCCGCCACACCAGCGAGCCCACCACCTTCATCCCCATCTCCCCACCTCCACAACTCCAGCCCCTCAAGGAGGTAGACTTTGCCGTCCAATCCGCTACAGAACCCCCGCCCGGAAGCAGGCCTTCAGGAGATGAGGCCCCTTCGCTGGAGGATGTGACGCAGAAATACATCCTTGATCTGAGCACTTCTGAAAGGGACCCCGAGAGCCCAGGAGGGCTTTCAGCACACTGTGCAGTGTCAGCTTCAGAGGGACCCAGCGAGACCAGCCCCACTGGAGTGGCAGAAGCCGGACCACAGAAGAAGGAGGACGCTCCATCCGCGCCCACGCCACAGAGAGCCAAGCCTAAAGTGGTGAGTTACCTTTCATTCATGGATTTTTTTTTTACCTGACATCTTTTGAGTTTGGATAATCTAACCTCAAATGCTCACCTACTTCCCTGAACAATTATATAAATGTGCCATTGTTAGCTGCAAAAAAGAAGCCATGAACACCACACAGTATTACACACAGACACACACTTTCAGTTTTTATGTTTCAAAATTGGAGGTTCGCTGTTTCCCTGTTACTCGAGGTAGCACAGATGTAGCGTGAGAAACGTTTGGTAGAATATTGAACATTTATTTTCTACTTCCACCAGTCTTGTAAGAGCTCTTGTTGTTTTTGTTAGCATCGCACTGCTGGATTGCTCTCACAGTTGTGCAGCTGCACCCAGTGCCTGTGTGTATCTCTGCTTTTATGAAGCGCTTTCATTCGGGACCCGTACAGCTAGTTTCGGAGCATGTTTGGACGCAGACCTTACAATACAGAAGCCATTATAGGCTGAGCTGTGTTTAAACAAACATCAGAGGATGTTATTAGTTTGATTAAACGGATTGCAGACAAAAGGCATTAAGGAATGGACTGAAGCCCGCCGAGTCTGTTTTCGTTTATTTGTTTCATCCAGTTTCGATTGTCTCCGTGCCAGAATCATAGAGGGGGGATGTAATAAACAGTTCTCCCAAACACAGACTGGGTTTATGCGTGTGGATGTTTGATGTAATGTTACATTTGCTTATTGCTGTCTAAACACCGGGAGAGACCGTCTGTCTTGTTGTATCATTGGAATATAAAGGTTACTAACTGTCAAGAGAAACTGAAGGGAACATAGGAAAGCTTTAAAGAAAAATGGTACTTATATGGAGCTTTTCTACTCAATTTGAGTAGACAATTTAAAGGTAGCTGTGTGTGTGCGTGCGTGTGTGTGTGTGTGTGTGTGTGTGTGTGTGTGTGTGTGTGTGTGT
>NW_005187404.1:4744524-4813657 GCF_000239375.1 Pundamilia nyererei
GTGTGTGTGTGTGTGTGTGTGTGTGTGTGTGTGTGTGTGTGTGCGTGTGTCACTGATTGCCATACATGGCTGCTCTTGCTTAGAGCACACCTCATGCAGTCTGAGGCCTGGAAGGACAGGAAGGTGCAGGCCTAACGTCCGAGACTTCAGTTTTCTTACATCATCAGCTGCTTATCATAGCGACTGTTGTGGTTACTTGAGATTTGTCGCTGTGTCTGTGTTTCAGGAATCTGAGCCTTGTTGTTTTTATTTGCTCAAAACAAACAATTATGTAGCTTTGCGTGCGGCTCCACGGCTTCAGCATCCAGTCCACAGGGCTGTTTTTGGTTTCACTGATAATAATATTTGCATCAGTTACGTTTGCTCTTCATTTGTTTGCAATCGATTGTCCTTAGCGACAGCAGCAGTGGCTGGCGAGTGACCCTCATCGGGCAGGAAATGGGTTTAGGGAAAAGGGAAGTTGTTGCAGTAACTGAAGGGTTTGATGACTTCCAGCAGTACTGGCTATGTGCATGTTATTGTGTCCGGTGCACTCTTATTTGTGTGTCGCCCGCATGCGTATAAAACTGTTTTTCTCTTTATCCTCTTTAGTCATACTCCTGTGTATGTGTGAGCCCATGCATGTTGTTCGTCTGGACTATGTCAGTGCCTCTTTTTTGCTCCAAATCTTCAGAGCATAGACTTTTGCCAGGTGACTGTGTTTAGGGTCCTGCAGCACTGGTGCTCTGTGTGTGAGAGAGATTTGGACTGAATGTAATAACAACAGTGCCAAGCTAAAATGGATCGCAGGCAAGTTCCTAAAGCGAGGGAGGGATGAAGAACGGGAGGAAGAAGGAGCGTTTTTCTTTCCTTTTCTGGAGACATGGCTTATTTCAGCCATGGTGCAGTTTCCTGACATCAAAATCTCCCATTAATTTCTGTTGTTTTTCCTCTCCTCCTCCTCCCGTGCCCCTTTGCATCATTCCAGTCCCCATTTCTTCTCCCGTCCTCATCCAGATGTTGCCAATCATAGCTGTTTTCTTTTCTCCAGGCTGCATTTCTACTTTATACCCTCATCCCATTTCCACTTATCTTTTTTTTTTAATGCCAATTCTTCTATATTTCTACCTCCTGTTATTTCATCCTTCGCTGCTCTGTCTCTCCGTGTCTCTCTGGAACATTGCACCGAAGTGAGGTCATAACGTTTTGTCTTGGTGCACGGCAGGCAGGCGAGCCAAGTGTCAGGTAGAGAGAGACGGAGAGAGGAAGGCAGGGAGCAAAAAAAGGAGAGAGTTGGAAGGAAACTTTCTGGTTTTAAAAAAAGTTACAGGATCAAAATAGAACAGGGAGAGGAGGGAAATGGAGGGAAGGAAGGGAGGCGGGGGGAGTGAAGGAATGAGAGGTAATGGGAGCAGATGGTAGGAAAAGGCTGGTTTATTGTTGAACCAGAGGTGAGTAAAATGTAAAATCTTAATATAACCATTAGCTTTTTTTTTTTCTTCACTAAAGCGGAAACCTTTAAACTCTAAAGTTTACATGTTTGACAAACGTTTGGATCCTCACACTGAAACTGCCTGGGGACAAATCTTATTAATATTTATGCAGATGTCCAGATTTTCATGTAAGGCAGTGCTATGAGAGAATTTTGACCAACATGTTTAATATTATGTTGACAGATATTAATTTTATGGCTGAAACTGAACATGTTTGATCATGCATTGGTAAAGTCCTTCATTAAATGTTTGGAAAAAGTAACCACAGCTTACCCAGTGTGGGTAAAATTCATATTTCTCTGGTATAGAGTAGCACTTTATAGGTCAGATGAGGCATAAATATTGTCTTTGCCTCCAAGAAATGCGTTGTAAGTCCTCCTAGATGTGTGTGTGTGTGTCTGTGTGTGTGTTTCTCCTACAGCTGCAGTAGTTTTCACTTTAACAGGCAGCAGGAATGTGGCCCATCTTCCCTTTGCTTCATGTTACGTAACCGTCTTTAACTTTCCCAAAAGAGCTGCACACTGGTCATGTGGGCCGGCTATTAGAAGGCTTCTGCAGTATCATTTGGGTTGTAGGTACTCGTCATTATGCGTTAAGCAATTTAAAGCCCCAAAGTCAGTTTTGGCCAGTAATTAAATGCTGTTTGGTGCGTGTAATCAGACAAATTACAGTCTGGACTCAAAAGGATGCCAACTCCAAATCGTTCATGCTTCTGTGTACTTCTTGCACACTGTGGACAGACTTTACTTGTTCCGCGATTCACTGTGGCGTGAAATACATTTCTTAACTCTGATGTTCATTCTTCTCCTATTGATGAGGCCAGCCAAGTTTATAGAGGAAGTGGGTTTTTGAGGTAATGGGAGAAGCGAACGAGGATATATAGTAAGAGAGAAGGAAAGAGGCATAGAGATTGGTTTGTGCTCCGCTCTCAATGGATTAGGTCTAAAAGCACAGTGTTTATAACTCCAGATTTATGACCGACTTTGTTATATCAGGCCACCCACATGGAATCTAATACTCTCCCTCTGACGGATCTTTTTCTTGGGCTATTCCCACTTATAGGTTTTACTTCAGACAGCCAAAAAAACAAAAACAACACTTTTTTTTTTGTCTTTTTACACCTGGAATATTATTATGAACTCCCAAATAAAGGACGCATGTTATCACAAATCAGAGATGTTTTCAGTCAGCACTGAATCACAGATAAACTGGAGTAACCCAAGCCTCCTGCTGCTGTTGTCTACTGTTAGTTATCAAGCATAGTCACAAGTGAGAGGAGTGGCAGCTGGTGTGGTCTTCTGCCGCTGTAGCCCAACTGTTTCTAGGTTTGATGTGTTGTGCATTCAAAGATGCTCTTCTGCATCACTGGTGGTTGTTTGACTTACTGTTTATTTCCTATTAGCTCGAAGTAGTCTGGTCATTTTCGTCTGACTTCCAGCATTAACAAGCTATTTAACTCAGAGAACTGCTGCTCACAGGATATTTTCTCCTTTCTCTGTAAACTCCAGAGATGACTCTGAGGGAAATTTAGATTAACAGTTTCTTAAATACTCATACCAACAACCATGCCACATTTAAAGTCTCTTAAGTTACTCCAGCAGGTCTCTTTGAGTGTGTCTGCATGCTTGGATGTTGCTACTTGATTGCCTGATTAAATATTTGTTCTTAAAAGCAGTTGAACAGGTGAGTGTATAATGAAGTGTTTTTTTTATCAACTACAAAATGTGCAATCAAAATCATTTACACTGTGATCAATGGAGAAGAAGGAGCTTATCCAATGTGCAGCTTTCTTTGAAACCACACTTAAAAGTAAAGGGAAAGGTCAGCTCCATATCCACACAGGGGATATTGTGTGGGTTTGTTTTTTGATATGCAAAGGTCAGCAGAGGTTTAGCGAGGTCCAAAAAGTGCTGGCTGCTGAGAGAGAGGTAAAAAAGTATCGGAGAGATGAAAGGGTGCAGATATGGCTTGTCCTGCCCAAATGACCCAAAGACTCTGGAGATGAGAGGGAAGCGGTGGGATGAATCAAAAGATCAAAAGGTTGTCTACTGATATCTGTGGCATCAGTGACACATGGGAAGCTTCTAACTTTATGTGGGTGGAGTTGGAAAACAAATCCTTAGAGGTTAAGCCTAAAAAGATAATTATGGAACCACAATACTGACGCAAGTGTGCTTTGATTAAATAAATGAAATATACTGGCATGTCTATTGTGTAGTTTTTACTTGGTAGGTAGATCAAGTGTCACAAGTATAACCAGTAATTAAAAGGAATGTTGGGCTTGATCCTTCTTAAAGCCTCAAGACCGCAGAGAACATGTCCCCAATATCTAACCAGTAATTTTAATCAATAACCAAGAGTAGCTCACTGGGTATAGTTTGTTCATCTATATAAAACAATATAGATTACATTATCTCTTTGCAGTAATACTTTGGGTAGAAAACATTTAGGCGTGATACTACTTTCACATTTGCATGATAGCATTAGTATAGAGCCAGCAGCTGGTCAGCTTAATAAAAACACTCAAAAGCAATGAACAATCTAGCCTAGTGCCGTTTGACCTGCTGAGGTTCAAACTGGGCATCAGAATGAGGCATGGTTGCTGGTGCAAAATGGGAAGGCTTGGTTATTTCAGAAACTGCTGATCTACTGGGGTTTTTCCGCACAGCCATCTTTGGGGTTTACAGAGACTGGTCCAAAAAAGAGAAAATATCCAGTGAGTGGCAGTTTCCTGGGTGAAAATGCCTTATTGATGTCAGAGGAGAATGTCCAGACTGTTTTGAGCTGATAGGATGTCAACAATAACCACTTGTTATAAGTTTGGTATTGCAGAAGACCATCTCTAAATAGGCTTGTTGCACAACCTCGAAGCAGAAGGGCTACAGCAGCAGATGATCACGTCTGTCAGCTAAGAACGGGAAATTAAGGCTACAGTTCACAAAGGCTCACCAAAATTGGACAACAGAAGATTAAAAAAATGTTGTCTGGTATTACGAGTCTTGATTTTTTTCTGGTCATAAAGGAATAAACAAGGCCAACAACAATACTCAGGTATGCTGAGGAGCTTAAACTATGCTCATTTAATAATAAGGAGTCTAAAAATATCCTCCTCACTATTACACAACCAGCAGCTTGAACTTTTGATGCAAGCCAGGATGGGGTGCAAACAACAAGAAAACATGAATCCATCCTGGGCATTGTTGCTGGCCATGTTCATAGCTTTATGACCACAGTGTACCAATCTTCTAATGGTTGCTTCCAGCAGGATAACTCACTGTGTCACAAAGGTCACATCATCTCAATAGGATTTCTTGAACATGACAATGGCTTCCACAGGCAACAGAAATCAATCCAATACAGCACCTTTGGGATGTTCGTGGGAGATGCACATCGCAGCTGACAAATCTGCAGCAACTGTGTGATGCTGTCCCGTCAGTACGAACCAAAATATCTGCAGGATGATTCCAACACCTCGTTGAATCCATGCTGTGCTAAATTAATGCAGCTCTGAAGGCAAAAGGGGAAAAACCCAGGACTAGCAATGTGTACCTAACAAAGTGGCCATTAATATGAAAAAACTGGAATTGAATTTGTTAAACTTGGAGCTTTAAAAGTAAGCTTTGAGGCCGATTTGGTTGCCTTTTTGTTACAGAGCTGTGCTGTTTACTGTAGCTTCTAATTGAGCCTGTATTTCCAATTCAGTTGTATTTATATGGCACTAAATCACAACAGCAGACACTTTATACTGTAAGGTAAAGACCTACAGTATTCAAGCGACCCCCTGTGAAGAAGGACTTTTTGAGAGTGGAAAAGAAAAACTCCCTTTTAACAGGAAGAAACCTCCAGGGAAAGGAGAGAAAAGTCTATAGGAGACAAAACACAGACTAAAGGAGAGACACAGGAAAGAATACTCTTTTCTCCTTCTCAGCAAGACCGTAGATAACTGTCCAAAATACCATTTCCTTTTGTATTTGGTCTTCTCTTGGATTAGTGATTAGTTGTCTTTTTGTTGGCGTTGTTACACAAAAAACTGCCAACATGATGTTGATTAAATTTGGTAAAAAGATGAAGAGAGAAAAAACCCTGTAAATTTGGTCACTGGCCAATCTTTCTTGTTTTAAAATGGATTAAACAAGCTCAGCACACACAGTCCATACTTTGCTTGGACTGCAGTAACTAATTCTAGGTTAACATCCACGGACTAGATAGCATGTGAATAATGAAGCTTTTCAAAAGATGCTTTTGAGCAATAAAAATAAATAAATACATAAACCTCACTGACATGTAGTGTCACAGCAAAGAAATCCCAGTATGAGGCTCCATCTGGGTTCTCACAGTGGGGAAAAAACATCTGTGGGAAAAACGGTTCAGATGTCTTTGCCCTCGGTTGGTGACGGTTGCAATATGCTTTGAAAATCTTCAACTTTTCCTTTTAAGGAGGGTGGCTGTCTGTTTCTTTTTCACCATTAAAGTTCAAACTTGTGAACGGTGGCTGTCTTTTCT
This sequence comes from Pundamilia nyererei, assembly GCF_000239375.1. NCBI lineage: Eukaryota > Metazoa > Chordata > Actinopteri > Cichliformes > Cichlidae > Pundamilia > Pundamilia nyererei. The sequence continues at coordinate 4,750,500 of NW_005187404.1, forward strand.
TTCTCTTTGTTCCCACTTGCTCTCCTCTTTACTGTCTCTTTCTAACTCGCTCCTCTCTCGGTTGGTGTGGATCCACCCAGTGTAATTACAGAGCAGTTTGCTTATGTAAGGAAAGCCTCTTCTGAAACAGCACTTTCTAACAGAGTTGCTATTTCAGCTTTTTTGTGTGTGCACGGGCAGATTTCGACATACTGAAACGTGCTTTTTGTCTCGACATAAATGTCCAGATTCCAGTTTGACCCGGTTCTTATACCACTCAGAAAATGGGTCAGATGCTTTAAGATAACCATATGAGCTATGTCTCATATCAGTTAGTCTTCTCTGTGGTTTTCTGTCTGAGTCACATACATCTGCAGACCATGTGGCCTCGAAGCTCTCTAAGATGCAAATTCAGGTTTTCAGCTTGTTGATGATTCACCTAATGTGGGGTTTACTACAGTACTAGCTTCCATGTGCCTGAGTGAAACAGCCCGAGGCTAACAAAGCTAAAAAAGGTCCTGTGAAGAATACCTGGGGGGAAAAAAATCCATTGTAGTTCAACAGAAATGAGTTAGTGACAACGAAGATTATGTCCTTTAGTTGTGTCTGCTTTAACTTTAGCAGTCTGGGCACCACAGTACAGGGTGAACATTAAAGCAAGAGCTAAGACATTAAAAATAAGGCCTCAGTCACACAGGCCTAGCGAACCAATCGGATTCTGGTTGCTGTGGGAAAAATGTATATTCCCTTTGGTTGTGCCTAATGAGAGCTGAATGAAAGCTGTTCTAATGTGGCTGTATGTCTTATAACGAGCCTAATTTGCTTTTCATATGACTTTGAAATCCTCTGTTTTTTAGTTCAGTGGAGAGTAAACCATGAAACTTGCATTGTGAGTGGTTATATTATTAAGTATGTGTGCTCAAGCACTGGTTTGTGTGTGTGTGTGTGTGTGCGTGTGCATGTCTCTCTAAACTTCCAGTGACCTCCTGTATGTCTTGCCTTGTCACTCGCACAATAGTATGACTGTGCGATGTCTAACATGGCATATTTCGCAGCGTGGTTGGACACAGGCGTGCACACACAGTCAGTCGTATACAGCGTCTTGGCCTCGGCCTAACTGTGGGCTGACTTGGGTGTTCATTTCCATTGTCCCACCCTGGGGAAACATGACATTCCCATTCCTGCCTTCTCTGCTTCTGTCCTTATCTTATGGCATCAGTCCGCCGGTTTGGCTCATGCTCTAGCTGTCAGTTAAGAAACACTCGTGAAAATGGGAAAGGGAGACGCTGGAAGTGTCGGAGCGCTGTTCCCGAGTGGCTGGTCGGTTCCCGGATTAAGGCGCAGGGTGAGGAGGAAGATGATTGGAAAAGGGAAAAGGGAACAGCTACGGCCAAAGACGCCTCAAAGGCAGGTGGAGTGGTTTTTGATTTCGTTTTTTCTGCAGAGTGACATTTGTTTTTGATGTTTTCCCTGAAGCTGGAGTGGATTTAGTTATGACGATTAATGAATGTAATCAGGTAGAAAGCTTTCATGTTTTTGAGTAAAACTTTAGATTAGAGTACTAAAGGTATTCCACAATTAGATTCCATTGTTTGTGTGTGTGGATCGTACACTGCTGAATCACAGGTTTTGTATCTTGTAACTTTAGCTCTGCGCTGCTGTCATTGTATTACCTCATCAGTGAAATCACCCCCTTTGAGGTGGACTCCATCACTGTGGTTCCCTCTGATGTCCCATCATCCTCTGCAGCATGGGGATGGCATCGCTGTAGCATTTTTAATATAGTTCGTGTGTGTTTGAGCCTTTCGTGATCAGATTAATGCCACTTTTATTACAGCATCAGAGCTGATCCGGTCACCATCTGCCTGTTAGTGCAACTTCACTTCACCTCTCGCGCTGAGGTTAATAAATACTCAGATTGCCTTATTGGGGGAGCTTAAAGCACGGCTTTTGTTTACAGTCCTCGTAACATAACATATAGTCCTAATGACTTTTTTTTTAGGCCCTTTTCTCCCAATTAAAAGAAAGTCCTGAGGAGGTGACCTGTTTTGTTTCTTCAACCCCCCACATAGGTGAGAGGTTGGTTCTGGCCACCGGCAACCTTTGTACTTAAGTAAAACATTTAGTCCCAAGATGAGTTCTCACCAAGCTGTGAGTCATCCTGAAAATATGTTGACCTTACCTCAGCTGAACTCGTGTGTGGTAGTGTGACTGAGGGAGAGAGAGACAGAAAGAAACATAAGCATGGAGATGATGTGTGTGCACGCTTTCACGCCTGCGTGTGTTTATCTCACACACTAAATTGAGTTTAGCACAAGCTCAGACGAACACAGAGCTATCAGTGCCCATCGCAGACTCGTCAGTGATTTCTACATGTTTGTGCACCTTTTTTCTTTTATAATGAAGTGGAAACAGCAACTCCCTGCTCATGGTTCCCTTTGATAGGGAGTATCTCTGTAGGTGGCATGATCCTGACCCAGTGCTGTAAGGAAAGTCTGATGTGTACAAGCTCAACAGGAATGGAGACGACACAGTGGAGCTCGTGCAGAGCGCTTCCTGGTCTCGCCTGTCCGTCAGCTAGTCAGTAATCCATGAGGTGGTGGATGTTTTTCCTGTAGCTTCTCCCTCAGTAGCAGCAGCTGGATTGTGCCAAGTGCACTTAAGAAATCAGAGGGTGAAGAAATCATAGGAGAGTGGTCATTAAAGTGAGACAGTCTATTCCCTGCATCTTCCTGCCCCTGCTGTGCATCGTTTCAATGCCGTAAACAGAGAATCACAGTTCTTGCTTGTACCTTGCATTTCCACCTCCATGTCTTTCTTCTTGGCCTCCACTACAGTAAGTTTACATGATGCACAGTTTAAAATCATCCATTTTTTATCCAATGGAAGACGCCTCCTTCAAAGCCAGTCATCTGATTGGTTGCCTATCAAAGACAGAAGATTTCCTGCGTTAACAGGAAAAGTTTCAGACATTGAGGTCAGTGTTGGTTTGATTGGGCCAAGAGCTCTAAATGCTGATTTGTTTTTTACACTTGGCCCTGCATGATGTCGACACGAGCGGTGATACCTGATCTGGCGTAAAGCAAGAAAATAAAGAAAGGAGGAGAGATATCTCTTCTGAGTCAGAGCTTCATTTGGGCATGAACCCTGTTGTTTATTTAATGCACTTGAATCAAAACAAATACCATCAAACGATTCCAGAAATACCAGACACACTCGTGCTTGTGGAACCAGTGTCCTAAAACCAAATGTCCAAAATGAAACTGGCATGCTGTTCTTGCCAAACCTTGCTTACAATCCTGCTGAATTATTAAATTTTAATTTCCTGTGGGTGTGTGTGCGTGTGTGTGTGTGTGTGTGTGTGCGCCTGTGTGTGTGTGTGTGTGTGTGTGTGCTGACCTGCTGTCCCTTGGCTGTCGCTCACATTCATCCAGCAGCGTGGAAATTCTGCCAGATATAACAGCAGCAGTAATCACAAGGGCAGTGATGAAGGTTAATGATGATGACTGCCATTTATCTGCAGATTGAAGGAATGCGAGTGTGTTCGTGCGTGCATCTGTCCCCAAGCGTTTGTTTGAAGGACTCACACAAAGCCCCCATCACCCAGTGACAGCTAGGGGGTTGTGGGTAATCGGGTCTGTTTGTCCTGAAACAATGTAGTCCTTCTTCGCTCCTCAATAGGCTTCTTATTTTCAGCGAGGCCTCAACATTTCCCCTGTTCAAACATTTTATTCAGCAGTTGGCATTTCGGTTCTGTGGCTCTGAAATGTTATTGTGAAGGGAGGAGAGAAATTAACCATTTTTCTCATGGGGTTTAAAAGAGCTCTTATTAAACATCACTTGTTAGCATAAATGTCCGGCCAGGACTAAATCTTGGTGCCTGATTTGCAGCGTGATAAAACAGCAGGATTTTGGCAACGTGGACACATTAAAAACAAGCCTATGGTAAAATTAAGGATCCAAACCCAAAGTTTAATAAGCACAGTTCAAATGAGAACCACTTCATTTTACACACTCATTATTGTAGTTGTTCTGATTTTGTTGCACTTTTTCTTTTTTTTCTTGATCTGTCACGTCTTTGTTTTCTCATTCATCATTTTACTTCACTAAAAAGTTACAAGGTTGTAACTAAAGGCTGAAGCAGCAAAACCTTTATGATAAGAAGATGACAAGGCCCTAAAATAGCTCATAATCTGACCCTGAATTTAAAAAAAAGAAGAAGAAGAAGAAGGGAGCTATGAATCCATGTCAGCTGCTTTAAAATAAAATATGAATCTTTCAAACGTCAGGTCTGCTCACTTGTTCTGGTTATTTTCATGAAGCAATCCTCCAGCTTTCCCTTCTTTAACAACTGCTCTTTATTCATCATGTGAATTTTATATAATTTTAACAAGCCTCTTTATAGCCTGACCACTGCAGTGAGCAAACACTTACCTTTAATCCATGATGACTTCATACAGCTGCTGCTGTAGAGAAGGGTGTTAGGGCTAAGTAATGAATAAATAAATGGTTGCAAAGGCTTGTGGAAGAGCTAGCAATTAGTCTCCTACATTATGCATTTTATGTGCAGGTACAGAAAAATCAGCAGTTTGTCTGGACTTGGAGAAGAAAGGGGTTTACTCATCAGCAATTTAATTAAGATATAATATTTTTACAATAACTCAAAAAAACAAACCAAATATAATAGATAAATATGGGCTAACCCAAATCTAACATGTAGCTTAAACAAGGAAAAACAGGCCTGGACATCAGTTGGCAACTTACCGGCAACCTCCTTTCACCAAGTAAAATGTTTGGTTATATGGATGACTACAACTTGTCTGCAAACCCTCAACAACTACTTGCCTAGTGGAAGTGAAACCGAAGCATGTCGACGGGTTAGAGTTTAGCCCAGGGGTGGGCAACTCCAGGCCTCAAGGGCCGGTGTCCTGCAGGTTTTAGATCTCACCCTGGGTCAGCACACCTGAATCAAATGATTAGTTCATTACATTCCGCTGGAGAACTTGTCGAGGAGATAATTTAGCCATTTAAATCAGCTGTGTTGGATCAAGGATACATCTAAAACCTGCAGGACACCGGCCCTTGAGCCCTGGAGTTGCCCACCCCTGATTTAAAGGCTAAATTAGGTTAGGATTTAAAGGGTTAAAAGTGATAGTTGCCCCATCTGAAACGTGTGTGTGTGAAGGCGAATATTCTCTGTTTCTGGAGAAGTTTTCCCACGGCTCAAGTACTAATGACGAGTGTTTGTAGACAAGTTGGCGTCTTCCCTTCAAACTATGGACGACTAAAGCAATCACAAAGAGGTTTTGAGTACAGCACATCTTTGTGACTGGTTTCAGCAACAGCAAGCAGCCTCCAGCAACCACTCACCAACTGGTTGGGGATCGCACAGATTTCTGTAGCAACTGGAGGCTGTGAGTGTGTCGCTAGCCGTTCTCTAGGCCTGTGTGACTGAGGCCTTAGATACACCTCAAGGTTAGAGAAGTAATGCTAGTGTGAATTAGGACCATAGTGTAGTGGTAAGACTACACACCTCTGGAGTGGAGTTTGCAAGTTCGATTCCTACCCGGGGTCCTGGCTAGAGTGCCCCATGCTAAAAACCAGCCCTGGAGTGGTGCGGCTACGTCTGCAGCCTGTCCGCAGTTCAGTACACAAGCATTTCACTGCATATTCACTATATGTTGTACTGTGTATGTGACAAATAGAATTTGTATTTGTAAAAGGTGGAAATAAAAGGCCATCCAATATTGGTATAAGGCCTACAGCACCACCTCAAATCTCTGTGGCCCTTTGTAAAAACACCATTATTGGCTTCTTGGTTTCCCGGTTGAGGTAACCTCTTTAAAGAACACCTTTTGTTCCTTTGGTGTCAAATACCATTATTATTAAAAGCCACTGCCACCTGAGAGATGTGCACTAGATGTCCGGGATGCACGGGGTTAGCACAATGAGAATATGGAGCTCACCTCTAGCTGGTCATAAATGACTATTTGTTTAGCTCCAGTTTGATGTCAGTGAGAAATGTGACACGTGATGTTTGTTAAGTATCTGTGCTCTCCTGCTGAGAAACCATTGACCCACGGTGCACATGTAAGGTCGCTGGTTTGTCACTAGATTTCAGTATAAAGCATTTTCAGCTCTCAGTGACACTTGAAAAGTTCAGTGTTTTCACAGTCGATGATTTAAAACTGCTCTATCATCATATCTTCATGTCTTCAGGACTTCCTGTCTGGTATCGAGACATCAATGCCAAAGGATCTTTTTATATCTATTTTATTCCAAACTGTAGCAGTTGACCTCCTTGTTCATTTAAGCCACTCTAAACCCTAAAAAGCACTAAATATGTGCTTATAGTAATCAGTTATGTCCAGTAGTGTAATGTGCAGTGAAGTCATGCTACCATTTATTTTAATTTAATAGAAGTAAAGCCACTCTCAGTGTTGCAGCTCGTCATTGCGGCCACTTTCCAAAGAAGCAAAAATGCCATAAAGATTATAAATACCTTACCTTTGCTCTCCTTCAGACACAAGAAACGTCTTTTAGTCTTTATATTTAAAAAATATGCGACACTGGCTTTTAATTTGAAAAATTATGTGCAGAGGTAAAAACAACATGGATCCTTCCTTTTAAGGAGCTATTTCTTCTGTGTTATCCTGCTTGCAGGAGCCATAATTGTCTTCATTGAAAGGGCAGGGCAGGAAGTGGGTTTGGGGGAGGCATTTTTTTGACGCGCACACACACACACATCGTTCTGCAGCTATAATATATTTGTCAGAGGAAAAGCGCAGAAAAGACAGAGGGAGGACTTTTTAAACTGCCAATGCTGACATTACGAACAGTCATGCATGGAGCTGCGGTCTAATATTTTAGGGTTTGACAATGATGAGGGTCACCCCTGTGTGTATTCTTGGTCGCCCGTGGCAACTGTGTGTATGGGCCGGGCGTGTTTTGTCATAGGAATGTGGTGACATCAGAGGGGCTAGTGTTTTTGTTTAAGAGGGGAGAAGAAACAGGAGGGGAGAGAAAGAAGTTGAGGACGATGAGAGAGGTTCTTGAAGCTTTGTGTTGACGTATGCTCAGATGAGACTTTGTCCATCTTGCTTTCGCTCTGACCCCCGTCTCCGCCTTTGTCTTTCTTCCTCTCTCACCTCTCTCACTCTATTTTTATCCACTCTCCCACTGAGCTCACATCTGGATCTTATTGACGGAGAGAACAGCCCCTCAGCCAGAAAAGGACTCTATGTGCATGTTCGAAGCATGGCAGGCCAAAATATAAACACAGCTCCATTTAAAGAAGATTTGCTTGGCGTATGAACATTTGTCACCAATCCAATAATGCCGACATTGAACTTTTATCATAATAAACCCGAAATAAATCTTTCTTGATCATTTTACCAACTTGGCACAAACCAAAGTATGGAAGCTCGGTGTTGACGCTATAACACCAATTATACACGATCAGTTGCTCGGTAGTAATTTACATTAGGCTGAATTGCTGTTGTGGATCAGAGTTGTGGTGCCATCAATGTTCTCACTCTGGCGAACAGCGCCACACATCAAAAATGACGTCACATCCACTGGGGTAAGCCACACTTTGGTTTCAGTTGGTCGTACACCTCTCAATTTTGTATCCACACCCGGGTGCCACTGATGCTGTAGCCGGGTTTAAGAAACTATTCTAGTTTGTTTATATGACGTCCAAGAAGCATGGAAAGAAAGCGACTGAGCTTAAGTTTCCTGAAGATATTTCACTTCTCATCTGAGAAGCTTCTTCAGTTCTAAAACCAAATGCTGGTGTGTCCCAGGTATTTAAACCCTAGTTTGGGTTATCCCTTAAGAGGGTCATTGATCCACTATTAATCATGTGACTCCCCACCATGATGTTAAATTGCAACAACAGTTGCCTCGAGGCGCTCTATATTATAAGCAAAAACACTAAAATAATATAGAGATAACGGCATCAATCATATGCCCCCCTGTGAGTAAGCACTTCGCAAAAGTAGGAAGGAAAAACTCCCTTTGTTAACAGGAAGAAACCTCCAATTGAACCAGTCTCGGGAGGGAAAGCCATCTGCCACAACCGGTAGTGGTGGTGGGGTGGTGGTGCTGGTGAGGGGGACACGCTGTGAAAGAGAGCCAGACAGTATGAATATCTAATGATTAAAAGCAGAGCAGTGTATAAACATATAGTGAGTGAAATAAGGTGACTGAAGACGAAACATTTAGTGTAACTAAGGGAGGTCTCCGGGCCACCTGTTTGGGCCTTAACTATATGCTTTCAAGTCTAATCTTAAAAGTAGAGATGGTGTCTGTCTCCTGAATCCGAACTGGGAGCTGGTTCTACAGAAGAAAGCTGAAGGCTCTGCCTCCCATTTTACTTTTAATATGTGTGCCAAAGGACATATCCAGGCCAAAAATCCACTCCGAGATTCCTCACAGTGTTGTTACGGGAAGCCAAGGCAATGCCATCCAGAGTAAGTATCTGCTTAGACACCACAGTTATCATATCTTTGGGGCCGAATACGATGACCACAGCTTTACCTTAATTAAGAAGTAGCACTGTTGTATAATTGGGTCACTTTTCAATGATGAATCAGTGCAGAAACTCAGAGTGAGGGAGATGTTGGTATAGTTTGGAAAAATGATACTTACTGGAAAAAAAGAACTTTGATTTCTTTGCTTCTGGTTTCGGCTACTGATCCCCCTTTACCAGCGCTGATGTGAAGGCTTTATCTGAGTGGGGACACCTACCACTTAGGAGAATACCACAGTGGATATTCGCACCTTCATCATTGGCGGAGTCACTATTTGAGAGCACCACACCCGATCCTGCGAGCATAAGGGAAGCCTTAGTGGCAAAACTCATACACAAACAAAAGCAAACAAAATCAAACAAACAAAAAAGGCTCAGGCCGTTCCCTTTGGGATCTCTTGGTACTCAGCACATCACAGAGTGACCGGGACACAACATGAACAGGATGTGCACAAGTCAATGACATCATATTAAACAGCATCATCTCTTACTGGAGCTGAGCACAAATCCATGTGTAAATTCATTTGTAAAGTTTGATCGCTGTTGTGTAGAGAGTTTCCACAAAACTGGCGCCGAGCTGTAGCCTCCCCCGTCATTCACCTCTGGAGCTGAGCAGCCTCCGGGGTCGACACCAGACCTTTTAACCTCTGCACCACAGAGGCCTAACAGCTACGTACATGACAACCTCTTATCTTGTTTACGGTAGGCTGCTCCTCTGGTAATAAGTAAGACAGTTTTGGGGTATGTGGAGGAGCTGGGTCCTGGTGGAGGCGTGACTGACCCATCGTTGTTGTTTTTTTTCCCTTTCTTTTTTTTGTGGTGTCATGTTAACTTTGGATTCCAGCGAGTGTGGAAATTGTTTGAATTCACTGTCAAAGTCAACGGTATGATATGAGTGAGCCGAATGCACGAAATAAATCAGACGTCAGGCCTGAGGCTGAGTGACTGCTTTATTAAGGAGTACAAGACAAGAACATGGGCGAGGCACAGCGATAAATGATCTTAAACTCCTGTCGGCGCTCTGCCTTCGTCTGTCTCTGTCTCTGTATCACGCCGGTGGTGGATCATGAGATAAATGTAACTATATTTGACCACACTGTAACACTACAACATAAAGTAATATTGGATTTTGCTTGTGTTTTCCGCAGTAGCTATAGTGATGTAGGAGCTGGTGTTTAGATAACGTGTGTGTGTGTGCTCTATTAATAGGAAGAGAAACGGTACAGGCCTGGGAATGTTGTCCTCTTGTGGAAAAACAAACTTCTCTTTCCTCTCTTCTGTCCCTCTCACTATCTCTCCCCCTCCATGCGAGACAGGAGCGATATGATGGGGATGGAAAGAGCAATTCCAAGATGAAAAGGAGAAGGAAGAAATGTGAGGAGATGAGAAAAAGGGGGAAAGGGAATCATTGTTCAGTTTCACTGTAGAGCTCCTTTTGATTCCTTTCCTTTCTGCGCTCTCCTCTTGTGTTCAGTGTTGATATTTTACTGATAAGTGATAAACATTTTCCACTTAGAGGCACCGATCACAGAAAAGTCTCACACTGACCTTTCTGCTTCATTCCTTCCAACTTAAAGGTGCTCCCAATGTTAGATATTAATATATAGGTATTGTTGTTGCATTGTTACATACATTTAAATACACAGACTTTAGTATTAGGTTAAACTGAGGGTTGCAGTGCCTGATTCATTGCTGTAATCTGGCTGACTGATCAGATAGATTCCAGGTTGGATCCCCCTTTTTTACCTTCAGAACTGCTTTAATTCTTGATATTGTAGATTCAACAAACATTAATCAGAGATTTTAGATTTTATTGTTATGATAGCATCACACAGTCGCTGCAGATTTGTCGACATCAGTGATGAGAATCTGCTGTTCCTCCACACCCCAAAGGTGCTCTCTTGGACTGAGATCTGGTGACAGTGGAGGCCAACTCACTGTCATGTTTGAGAAACCCTTATGAGATGATTTGAGCCTTGTGACACGGTGCGCTGTCCTTCTGGAAGCAACCATCAGAATATGGGTATGCTGATCATACTGGGATTGCCAGTAAATACACGCAGGTAAACGATGCACTTAAAACAATTACACCACCACCAGCCTGAACCGTTACTAAAAGGCAGGATGGATCCGTGCTTTCATGTTGTTTACACAAAATTATAACCACACCTTGTGGCAGCAGAACTCAACACTTTTTTAGACCAGGCCAGGTTTTCCAGTCTTATCAAATCAAATCAAATCAAAGTTTATTTCTATAGCACAGTTTAAAATACCAATGTTCATCAAAGTGCTTCGCAGTCGACCGCAAGACAGAGAAAATTCGGGACAGAGCATAACAAGCAAACAGGCAACAAACAACACATTTGCCACAGCGCAGTGCAGCCACATTTTGAACTAACTGCAGACGCTGAAGGAGAGAGTGTTGGAGGCCCAAGTAAAGACAGTTGCAATAGTCCAGTCCAGAGGTAATGAAAGCATGAATAAGTTTTTTGAGGTCTTTTAGTGGTGTATATAGGGCTTTGCTTTGGACATTTGGCGTAGCTGACAGTCTTATGTTGTTTGTTGAGCCTATGTGAATTGTAGCCTTGGTTTCCTGTTCTCGGCTGACAGGAGAGGGTGTGCTCTTCTGCTGCTGTAGCCCATCTGCTTCAAGGTTTAATGTGCTGTATCTTCAGAGATGCTCTTCTGCACACCTTGGTTGTAACAAGTGGTTATTATCAGCTCGAAACAGTCGACCTTTTACATCAGGGCATTTTTACCCAGAGAATTGCTGCTCACTGGATATTTTCTTTTTTTTTGCCCATTCTCTGTAAAATCTAGAGATGGCTGTGTGGGAAAATGCCAGTAGATCAGCAGCTTCTGAAACACTCAGACCAGCCGACCGTGCCATGTTCAAAGTCACTTAAATCTTTCTTCCCCATTTTTGGTGCTCTGTTTGAATTTTGGCAGGCTGTTGGCCACGTTTACATGAGTTGCTTTCATGTCATTGATAGATATTTGCATTAATGAACTTGTATATCTAACAAAGCAGACGATGAATGTATTTGCACAAAGTAATGCTGCTGCTTTTGTCTTTTGTCAACATGTTTAAAGCAAACTTCACTAAAGCAGTGTGTTCTTCTCTTCAACAGTTGGAATGCTGTTTTCTGTCATCTCCATACTGGCAGCAAACTGATGAAACCAGACAAGGAGTTAAACCTCTTTTGCTCACGATTGCTCACCTTCTAGTAGCGCTAAACAAGTGCAAATGAGCTTTTACAGTTAAGTAATTGTGACTATAAAACAGGATTGTCCTTTTTTGTACATGTGGCTTCCATGACAAAGTGTAGAAGCTTTGGCATCATGTTATGATGCTCATATTTTTTTATTTGTACTGACGGGGAAATTAAGGAATGTGGCACGAGCTACAAAGTGTACAGCACATTTCCAGCTGTAGGCTCCTGGTTGGTTCCACTTGTGGAACATATTTTGGTCCCAAAAGTTATAAAAGCCATTTCACTGAAGGTTTATTTCGGCGCTGAGGTGTATTTTTACACGTGAAGCGCATTCCTACTCGTACAGTAGCCAGTGTGCGGATGGATGCATTGTTTGTGTGTCTGTGTGTGTGTGTGTGTGTGTGTGTGTTTATGCAGACGTGCTACCTGGATTCCTGCATTCCAGTCTTTTGGGCTCAAGCTAAAACATTCTGGGAAGCAGAATGGAGGGAGGGGAACATGAAATGAAAATAAAAGAGTGGAAAAAGAAAGAATGAGAGGATTGTGGCTTCTTATGATTCCTTCCATTCTGAGGCAGACATCCCAGGGTTTATTTTTGTGCCTTATGAGGGGGTTGTACCCTCAAACAGGCTGATTGTGATGTAATCTTTTGTCCCCCACCCCCTATTTTCCTCTTGTCTGCTTTATTTGCTCCAAATGAAACTTCTCCTGTGTTGCTCCACAAGTCGAAACCTGAACTCATTTTGTTGGCTTTTGCCTTGTTTGACCTTTTCAAAGAGTGCGTTTGATCTTTGAGTTGAGTTGAATTTTAATGTAAAAGTTTTTTTTTTTCTCCAATCAAGAATTCAGTGCAGTAAAGTGGGTGATGGGGTGAGTACTTTTGGAGAGTGGTTAGGAAAGAAACCTTCACTTGGATTGTAGTCAGCATGCGTTTGCTGATCTAATCGCTCCCTCTCAGAGCAACACTGGGACTGAGCCCGTATCACAAACACAAACACACACACACTGACATACACACACGCAGCACTGCCATATAAGGAGAGAGCAAGAGGGAATCAGGCAGGGTTGAAACAGGGGGTCCTCTTTTCTTCTCTGCCCTTTTTTTCTCTCCATTTTTTTTCTTCCTTTCCTGCAAGTTCATTGGCAGCTCTCTCCCCCCTTCTCTATATTTATGCTGTCATTTTCACCCATTTATCCACTTCAAGTTGCTGTCCTATCCCCACTCTTTACAATCTCATACTTTGTCCTCCTTCCAAGTCAGAAACTCTCTGTCTCTTTCTCTAGGAAGACGGTACACGCCCAGTTTTTTTGGAAAGCTCTCTCTGTATCATTTAAACATTTTCTTTCCTCCTTGGCTTTACTCAGGAGTACACATTAACTAAATGCCCCACTGCTCACAAGCCACTGTTCAAATAGGCCAGTGATATTAGCACTGTTCAAACAGAGTGTAGGACCATTAGGAAATAAGTCAGTTTTCTAAGCAAACAAATGAGAACTACTACCAAAAATAAAACGAGTTTTGTGTTGATGTAGCACTGGTGCAAGACTTTGATCTTCATAACATCTTTTCAGCGGCTTGGCTTTTAGCAGCTGATATCAATATTTGACAAGATGAGATATTGTGGAAAATACTTGGGCTGCATAGTTGGATCCATGTCTTGTTTTACAAAGCTTGTTGTTCTTTGCGTTATTGATCCATCATGTTGTTTTGTTAGCAGAACCTTGTTCTTGTTCAAAATCTTATTAAAAAAAAGGAGAGTTTGTACTTTTGGACCTCCTGTGTGTTTTGCGAGGAGCGGCAAAGTCAAGTTTGACACTGATGGTGAATATTTCGACAGAGCAGCGGTTAATGTGTACAGTAAAGATGACATGGTGCACCCCCCGTGGCTTCTGTGTGTGTGTGTGCGCGCATTAAGTACTGCAGAGGAATGCGACTGTTTCATGTGAGCAGTTATAAACGGATCTACTTTCCTGGGAGTATCCGGTATCAGAGTGTGTGTGTGCGTGCCTGTAGTTGAGATAAAGAAAATGATTCCCTTTTTTAGCTCTGTCCCACTGGGAGGATAACTCGTGGGAGGGTGGTCCTCCGTCAGGTCCTCCTCTGTTCACACGGACGACGAGCACGAAGCAGCTTTTATGTTTGACATCACTCTTTCAGTGCTGAGGTTTATGTAAACGTATATGCTTATTTAATAAGTGACACATTTGTTGCCATGAAAGAAATGGCAGAAAGGGAAGCCATTAGTCTGACACTCATGCTTCTTGGCTGTGTTTCCTTAAAAATCAGCTCATTAACCACCAAATAACTAACGGTTGAATTTGAGTCAGTAGAAAAACTTACTGTACTGTTAAGGGTATTATTAATAATAATTGGTGGATGAGGGTTTGCTGGCTGTCACTAGGTCAAATCGCTGGCAAAGATGTATGTGGTGCTAACCAAAAACCAGCTTGAGATTCCATCGGTTGTTACTTGTAGTTTGATTTTATTTTATTTTTTTAAAAAGCGGTGAGTTGTCTGCAAACACTCGCCTCATAAAATGTGCTCCGTACCGCTGCTGCCGGTATGTTTCTGGCTTGCACTGAACTTTTTCAAGATTCACTAACACTCCGTGGGTAGTTGGCAAATGTTTGAAGACAAGTTGGCATATTTCATGAAACTTATGGTTGACACACAAATGAGCAAAGCAATCCCTAAACTAAACTTTAGGTGCAGCGCTGTACACCTCGTACCTACGACCGATTTCACCAAGCAGTTAGCAGCAGCATTCAGCTACCACTTGCCAGCTGCTTTGGGAATATGTATTTTTAATACCTCATGGTATATACATAGTGCTTTGCTTCTAAGTGCTCTCTTACAACACATTCACCCAATCACACACATTCATACGGTGCTTGTATATCAGCATAAGCACGAGGTTCAGTATCTTTGCTAAGGATATTTTGCTGTGCAGACTACAGCTGGAGCTATGTAGAGTCAACACAAATACTATGGAGAAAACTGTTCTGACAGTGTGATACTGTAACTTGGTTCCAGTCTTCGGTTGTACTCCCCCTCTTCCCACTTTTGCATGTTTTCAATGCAAACCATGATGATAACTTAGTTTCATAACCTGCTAACTTTATTTTCTCTTGACCTACATCCTCCATCCTCCACAGTTTTTACTTTTTAAATGTCTTTTTGCTGTAACTATTTATTTATTTATTTATTTATTTATTTATTTTTAGTGGGTCACAGCCAGATAACCAGCCTGGCCTCCATGTTGCTGCCAGATGTTGTTGCTAGGTGACTTGTGACGCAACTGCATCGCCTCTGTTGTGTAACACTGCAGTGTTAATGTTTGTGTGTAGGTGCTAATTATGAGGTTCTGTGTGCAGCCTGGTTTTTCATTCATGCTTTCTCTTGCATTCAGATGTTTCTGTAGCAACCAGTGTAACATAGCAACTGAGCAGCCAATAGCAGAGCTCGATCTCTCTGCTTTTCTCTTGCTCCATCTTTTTCCCTCTCCCAGACTCACCTGCCTTCCTGCCCAAACTGAAAGGGTCTCAAAAGAGTTCCTCTGCAGCCTTTTGGTTGTACTGCCAGTTGTCACTGATCCTGAAAGCTCTTTCAGAGGGAAAAGTGGCAACCGCAGCTGCTGATTGTGTGCAACAGTAGCAAGTAACAAAAGTTTCACATGGTCAAACTCCAGCAGCAGCCGAGCAGTGAAAATCTGTGCCTCTGTGGCGCGTTGACATGGGCGGTGACTCTTTAACTGAACTGAAAAGAGGCAGAAACTCACAACGTTCCTGCCTCCAAAGGCCTTTAGATGTTCTCAACCATTCAACACTGAGCATTTCCTCCTCTGGTGCTTAAGAATAGCAGTTATACTGAAGTACTGGGTTTGCTGCCTAATCCTGAAGACGTGAGTCCCTTCACTCATTTCACTTTCCCACAAAGCGGGTGAAGCTGTTCATGGGTGCGTGCTGTGCTGCACAGCTTAAAGGTGTACAGGTTTATCACAGAGTGAGAGTGAAGCACAGAATTGATGAGTGAGCTCCAATTCAGACAGGCTATGGAAACAAGTGATGTGAGGTTCATGAGAGTGTGACAGAAGGAATTTGAAATGGAAATGTAGGTGAAAATGTGGAAAGATTCCAAGCTCATGGCACTCTCTATCCTGTCCACGTGCCCACGTGTGTACAAAGACGCCAAAATGTGTCCACACTCATCAATTATTCCAATTTTTTTTCTAATGTGTTTGCGTTTTCATGGCTCTAACCTTTTCTCTGAAAGGGTTAGACTACCTATAGATGTAAAAAAACAATACATTTGTTTTAGCAGTTATTGTACACACACAGAAAAGACACACATGTGGGGATTGTAGTCCGTGAGGGGGCAGGAATGTTGAGGAAAGACGGATAAGGGCGGAGGAAGAGGGACTAGAAAGGGTGAGAAAGAAAGGGGGAAAAGTGAAGTGAATAAAGTGGAAAAGAGAGACGTACTTAATCCACAGTGTGGCGTTTAGTATGGGATAAGCTGCAGTTTTCTAACAGTGCAGAATCTGCTGAAAGAAATGCTCTCTAGCTTATTCCTCGTTCCCCATCCCTTCTTTTCCTCTCCTCTCGGTCTCAACACGATTTTACATACCGCCAGGCTTGGGAGTCACTGTGTGAGAACATGTTTAAGTGCTGCTTAAGTGCCAACATTTTCTCTGCATGCCTTTTGAGAGATGGCTTCCTGGGAAATCCAGCTGACGGTCTCTTCGTCATCCTTATGTTACTGGTAACTTTATAAATAACGCAGTTCCTTATCAAAGACGCAGGCGGGACCTTTTATTTTTCATGCTTACTGAGAGAGGCGGCGTGAGACGAAATCTAGGGATTAGCTCAGCGAAAGAGAGGTGGCGCAGGGTGTCAGAAAGGACAAACTGGGTGGGAGACACAGAGACAGACAAGGTATTTCCGGAGCGGTGTTAGGGTTAAGGCTAGTCTCTGTGGCTGATGGCTATCTGTCACAGCCCAGTGATTTGTGGGGTAGGTTGCTGGACAGGAAGTGGAGGGGATGTCAGATTAAAAGGCTGCGGTGAGACTGGAAATCAAGGACTTGGATGAAGAGTTGATCAAAAGCTGCGTTTGTCACTGTAATGCTGTCTGGTTGAACTCGGGTGTGTCGGCCGATAAAGTTCCTGTGAAGAACGTGCGCTAACTAACACGTGCATGAATCGACATGATTTTTATGACATCTTTGCAAGGTCCCCGTTTTTGTTTTTCTGTCAGTTCACATTCCACACTTTAATCCTCCTATACAGTAATCACTCCTAAATGGTCAATTTACTGTTAGGAGGTCATTTAAAATACTTTATTGGGGTAGATGATGTGATCAATTCATTTCTAAAAATACACTCAAATGCAGTGTATTTGATGAAGAGTGAATTCTCATACCAAAATTGGTGACCGATATAAGCTTTAGGTTGCTTTTGATTTTGATCGTAATATTAAGATGGACATGGCTGCTGCTCCGAAGGGTCGGTGGCTCATCAATCGATATTTCCGTGGTAGAATTCAATTCTCCCAGTCGGCACTTTGAAGCGTTGTTGAGCAAGGTGCTGAACCCCAAATTCCCCTTGATGCTTCTGCTTGAGTGTGAATGTGTGCATGATAGTTAGACCTCGGATAAAGATGTAGAATAAAATGCTGTGGATGCACGGTTAAACTACAGGAGCATTCTATAACCTATAAGATTCAATATTTGGCTTTTACTGAGGCTCTGAATCCACAAGTTTTGATTTTGTTTGTCTAAATACCATGACTATATTATTTATTTAGGTGTTTCCATGATTGCGTGCCCTTAGCTACCTTAGCTTTAAATCAGTACGTGCATGTTGCGTTGCACACGTGTATTAGCTCAGTCGTCAGTCGTGTCCTTGCCTCGGCCTCACCTCTTGGGGACAAAGGCTCTTTTCACCACACACTCTCTCTCTTTCACTCCTCTTTTTCTGTCTCTCTCTCACACACATACGCACATGCACGCAGACCCATAGGGGCTTATTTGGAGAGCAAGTAGATCTTGTTACATGTGATCTCTCTCTCTCTCCCTCACACACATGCTCACTAAGGCCTCAACAACAACATCCTCGACACGGCTCTGGTGTGATACCAGATGCTGTTTACTTTCCTTATTAAACTTTCAAAGACTCTCATTTTTGACCCGAAGACAAGTATCAACTACCCGGGGGAAAACAAGAGGACAGAATATTCTTTATTTATAGAGTATTTTGCAGGAGCCCATCTTTGGATAAGTGGGTTCAATTAGTCCTGTTGTGTCTTTACAGTGGTTTTTATCTTGTGCCAGTGGCAGGATGAGAGTAAAAAACACTTACACCCTGTAATGATTGGTTTCGTTATTACTACTGCCCCCTTGTGGGTTGTGTTTATGCATGTGTGTACACTAAAATGTGCTCTGCTCTTCTTTAGCTGTTGCTCTGCGTGTGTTTTTGTTTTCATAAATACAGCTGGTTACAGTTATCGGTGTCTGCAGGAGGTTGTGGCCACATATTCATCCAGCTCAGATATATATATATATCTGTATCTGTACACACACAGATGGAGAGTGGGCGAGATGGAAAGATGTATCTGGAAACAGAAATGTGAAAAGAAGACTGAGGAGTCATTAAGTGTTCGCTAGCAATGCCAGTGTTCTTCTCCCCGGAATAGCTTGCTGTTATCTTGTTACCCAGCATTGACACAGGGAGGTTAACAGAGCTACACTCCCCGCAGCAAGACACACAGAAACACATAAACAGAGGCTCAGATGGCAGGGGGTGTGTCCCTGTACAGGTGTGTGATGACAAATCTGTTTTGATCTGTTTGGCCAGTCATGCGTCCACCTCACTCTCACTCTCTTTGTCTCTAACTCACACACCTGGGGACCTGGGTGACAGGTGTCATCAGCCCTCCTACATGTTTATCTATGGGCTGCCTCCAGGCTGACTCAGTTTTGTGGGGTGATGTTGGCTCAGAGGTTGCAATACAGATGTCACATCAGCTGTCATTTAGCAGCACTTTGTGTCACTCACTGATGCAGGCAGACAGGCAGAGCCGCTGAGCAAAGTATTAAACCACGCACGCATTTCTTTGCAGGGCGTGGAGGAAGTATGAGGTTTGAACCACAGCTGCAAATGCATCCCACTTGTGATTACCCACATGTGTGTCTGGGATGGAGCTGTGGTGTGTATTTTTTAATGCAGCTTTTGTTGTTGTTTTATGTATCAGCTGATTACTGCCTGCGTCTGTGAGTTGAAAACGGCAAAAAGGTTGTGAGAGTGAGTGAAAGTCATTTGTTCAGTCCATTTATTCATCTTTTCTGACAATCAGTACCTGAATATAGTCACAACTGTGTAATTCTTCCTCTAAAGGCCACAGTGATCTTAATCCGACCGTGCAGTCTAGTTTGTATGGCTGAGAACACACACGGGTAGGAAATCTGGGTCAGCCTGCTACGAGCCGCTAACTCATTCAGGAAAACGCTCCTGTGTCAGACGGCCCGCTGATTGTACATGTGCACACATCCACATATGCACCTGAACCTAGCAAGTGCGTTAGTCCCGAGCTAAACAGGAAGCCAGAGGATGTGAGCACACTGGGGTTGCTATGGAAACAAGATGCCACACAAAATGCTGATGTAACTGGTTCAGGTGAGGATTGTGACATGTGTGCACTCTCGCAGCTCAAAAGAAGAGGTGTTAAACACACATCAGAACCACACGCGACACCTTTACCGGGACATGCTGTTCGTTCAGTGAAAAATGGTTTTGGTCTTTTAGGCTTTAGCTAATTTTACCACTCATGGCAAATGCCCTGCAACTTCAACTTAAGTATTTTGGTGATCGCCACCTTGATGTTTTGAAGCCAGACTTTGCACCTGGGCTGGGTGGATCAGTCACTCCATGTGTTTTACGCTAAATGGGACCGTAGAAGTAGAAGTAAACTAAAATGCGCAGGAGCAAATGACAGTATTGAACCAGCCAGTCACCGTGATAATGGGCCGAGTTAGAGCTGCATATCAGGTTATGGTGTTTTTTATGCAGAAGCATAAATCCTGTATAACATGTGCCCTAATGTGCTGCAGACCGTATGAATTATCAGTGTCTTGCCCTTCACCCACCATGTCTCTGGATGTCCATTGTTCACTTCTGGCTCCAGAAAACTGTGCCCGCTATAATGCTAACCTCGAGGCTTTGAAACTACAAGCTACAGTGGCTAATGTCGTTATTTTATTTATTTGTTTTTTTGCTTATCTCTACATTTAACTGATGTAATGTTTGACTGCTTAACGTTAGGTCTAAACTTGAGCGAGAGCTGTATTTTTAACCATTAATATACTCAGTTTTTGGACTGAGTTACTGAGTCTTATACTAAAGCAGTATACTTCAGTGCAGATACCTTGGCCTTATTCTTTTATTGTGGGGTACCATTAAAGGTAATAACGTCACAGTTATAAGTCAGACTGAATGCTGACTGTTGAAAGAGGGCGATTTCTGGCAAAGACAAATGGTGTTAATGTTAGCATACCAAAGAACACAGAGAGGCATAGGTAAAGGAAAAAAGTAAAAATATAGAAAGCACTGGAGCTCTGAGGAAGGAGCGAGTGCTTTTGTACGTGTTTATGATGCTCTTTGTTTGGCATTAAAGGTATTTTGCTGGAAAAGAAACAGAAACCCTGAGGCAAAACATGAATTGAATTGAATATTAAAAAATATCTGCTACACTCCAGACATCCCTGAAATCTGATCCCTGTCACTACACTTTCATAAGTGACTTATTGTTCCTATAGCAACAAGGATTAAAAGACAATTTCCAAGCCACGGGCTTGACCTTTAAATGTCTGTTTGGTGACCTTTTGTCTGATCTCTGTTGGAGAGAAAGAGCCTAAAGTCTGTTTGAGGTTATTTGTGACTGAAAAAAAGAGACTAAAAGTCGCCTCATACTGAAATTCAACAGTGTATGACCCCAGTTTACCTTGTTACGTTACGCTCAGTGTTTACCATTAGCTTCTGTCTGTCCATCCGTCCATTACTATTAATTTGAAATATTAAACTTCATGTTTGTTAAGTTCTTGTAGATATGTTTTATCGTGTCGGATGATTCGAAAGCTTTCCTCACTGATGTTTTCAAGGACATATGTACGTAAAAATGGACAAATTTAAGAAATATGGGCATTAAACACTCAGTCAAATAACTCTGATAGGATTCCAGGTTATACCAATAACCAGGAATGAGGGAGATGGCCTCCTGTACTCCTCACCCTCAAACCATCTGTCTTCTCTGTCCAAAACATCAACATGTCCATCCTCTGGTACAGCTCATTCTTTTTCTGATGAGCTAACTCTCGCGTGTTGCTCTGCGTCTTCACAATCCTAAAGGAAAGTCCAGTACTAGTCTAGTTTGGGGTGATGGGAGACCCTGCCCCAGTTAGGTCACCAGCCCATTACAGGGCTAATACACAGAGAGTCAGACACGCATCACGGTCAAATTCAGATCTATGACCAAGTTAAAATCTCTGCTCAACAAAACATGCATGTCATTGGATTGTTGGAGGCAGTAATGTGATCAATTAATCAAAGACAAATTGGGAGATTTTTGAAAACAGCCTTCATGTTTTTAGAGTTAAAACTGAAGTTTGCTTGTACAAAAATGGTAAGCAGTGTAAGTGGTCATAGTTGGAAGGAAAAAACAACAAAACTCAGGTACAGTCATTTTAAAAGGACACCTTTGCTCACTGTTGTCATGGTTATGTGTGGGCTGCTGCTGCTATTCACTGCTCTGCTCAGCCTGACCGTGTAGAAACAGAAGAAGCAGAAATGGCTTTCCCTTTTCAAATCTGTTTCTCACTGTAATGGCAGGAGGGGAACTTTGTAGTGACTTCTCTTTGACGCTCAAAAGACCTTCCTCATGGCGAAGGCTTTATTTGATAAGTTAGAGAGGAAGTGGATGGATTTTAAACGGCACGCTGCTCATCCTAAGATGCTTCAATCGAGTATTTGTGGGGGGGATTGGTCGAGCCTGGCTGGTGTGAAGAGGAGCCTAAGCGCTGTGAGCGTCTGCCCTGCCTGCTGTCTCTTATTATACACACCCAGGGGGAGGGCCAGGACACACTCGAACACACCCACACACGCAGACGTGTGCACACACGCACTTTCTATCTCTCCCCTGTGCCGCACACAGACACACCACGACATGCACTCAGGTCTTGCTTACATCATCCGTGCAGCAGAAACAGATCAGACACCCGTGCATACATGCTGAAGTGCACTCCCTTGTCTTTCACTTTGACGAGCTGCGCAGCTGAGCCTACCTGCTCTAGAGCAGGCGCGAACCGAAGACACGAGATTACATTTATGGGAGAGCAGGCAGGCTGCAAGAAAACAGCTGCAGGAAACATGCTTTATTTAACGTGGTAAGAGGGAAAGGTGGGGGGAATCCTTCGACCGTCAGGTGTGTCTGCTTTTCTTTATCTGGCAGAGATGAAGACCGAGTTTGTGTGAGTAAACAAACGGGTAGAAACCTTCACGGGCTGCCTCGCGGGAGTGTCTTATGTGCCAAAGTGAGTGTGCGTTCGGGCACACGGACCGTTCCGTATGCTTCAGATGGTTCGAACCCTAGCGCAGTTCAGCATCGCTTTGGAGGAAATGAATGAGAATGGAGAGAATACAGGAGATGAAGGAGGAGGAGAGAGAGATGGAGGAGGAGGAGAAGCTGGCTACAGAGATGCAGTGGATCAGTTCAGAAACAACAACGGCAATAGTAACTCCAGTGGGAATCTGAATGGAAATGGACTTAATGCTGGAAGCCCCAATGGAGAGGTAGATCAGTGGTTTTTGTTTATTTGTAGCACATAAAGGTGTGTGTTGCCCTTCTCTGCATATTAAAAGTTATCATTGGCTGATCCAGCTCGGTTTAGTTTTCCACTCTGTCCAACCTGTTTTATATCAGCTTTTTAAAATTCCCTTTCTTTAACTTCTTCTCCCCTTTTGGCTGCCTCAAATTCTGTTTGTCTTGTCCTAATTTCCCTGCATTTCTTTCATTTTTATAGCTCATTCCTTGTTTTATTTTATCTGTCTCCACTGGATAATGTCTTTTTTCAGACCCCCCTCTGTCTCTATGTGTTGCATGTCTATAATACAATTAGAGCTGAGTGAATCACACGATTAGCTCTAACACCTACTGTCAGAGACGCTCGGACCACTCACTGAAGTCTCACTGTTCGTCTATCTGTGCCCTTTTATGAATCTCACCATCCACTCTTTTAATGACATTTGCTTACAGCTGATTAGGTTATTTTGAAGCATCCTCTGCAAAGTTGTCTTTTTGCATGCAAATCTCATCCTATTGTAGTCGACTTATGTATGCTTGACTGGGGACAGAACCAACAAACAAACATGTGTGAACACGTAAACTGTAGACATAACCCAGCCTCTGTAGAGCCGCTAATCTTATAACCCAGCCTGTTGATATGAACCAGCTACTGAAGTGTGTTAGTATGTTATGTATAAACTAACCCTGCTTGAATCCTACATGTACATCCTAATAAATTTTGAACCCTTTTTTCTGATTTGGGAATAAGGACCGTGCTTCTTATGGAAGTTTTTAGAGGATTACAGCTAACAGTTTACAAAGACTCATATCATTTCTAAAAATTACTAAAAATTAGTAAATAGAGTAGTAACGAAGACCATTTTTATATTTATTAGATCAATTTATTCATCTTTTTGTTTGTAAAATATTACTAAAGAGTAAAATTAATAAATACTAAAATAGTTACAGGTACTGAGTCCAAATCCCGGACAAGCCCCCACTTAATGTATGTTACATAATGTGGGCACAGTGGTACCCAAGTGCCTAATATCTCACCTTTCTTTAGAAATTACAGTTTCAAGCAAAGAAATCACTGAATTATTTGTGAAAATTAGCCACATTTATTTAAAAATTAGTAATTAAAAATTCTCTACCAGAATCAGTTTGTTTTGTGCGTCTTTAGGGTATTTGAAAACTTTTATATGATAGCTCTGATAATGTACAGAAGCTATCCGCACAGTTACAAAACTACAAATAAATAATTTTTATACAAACTCCACAAAATAGACCTAAAGTCATGTTCAGGTGATGTTTTGTTTCTATAACTATCAGTATCATTTACGTGGGAGATAGATCATGGTTTTAAGTAACAATACTGCATAAATTTCATGTCTATGAAACATCCTGAAGCATTGTGCATGTTTTATCTATTTATGATAATTCGGCCGTGAGACCACAATTGGATTTTTGGTTAACCTTTAGCTGTCATCATAATCATCATCATCATCATCATCATGTGGGATCGGTGGCCGATCAAAACAAGCTAGAGCAACTGATATCTTTTGATATAGGACACAAATAAAAGTTAGGGCTCCAAAAGTTCTGCAAAATTAAAATTCCATCATCTACAAATCTCTCGGCCAATTAGTTCATCGACTTAGAAAGATTGTTTTTCACATTATAAACCCCCAAATCAGTAAATACTTGATAACTTAGCTCAAAAATCAAAAATGCCAACAAACCAGTTATTCATTTTCTTTAGATTTTATTTTGTGTGAAATGGTGCAAGTACCAAATACACACCTCTGCACTAACTGTTTTATTCACTGTGTGAATGAGAAGTGAAACCAAGGTGAGGAGCTATTTACAGGAAGAGGCACAGAGGAAAAGTTGGGACAGGCGATGAATTTAAAGAGGTGAGGATGGAGAAGCTAGGAAGGGGGATCAATAGTTCATTCGTGTGTCTGAGAGAGAGAAAATACGATTGATCACTATAGAGTAGGTCAGAGCAGTCTGGGCCTGCAAATGACAATTAGAGAAGCCCATAGAGATGCACATTTATGCTTTTTATCTGCATGCCAGAATTGTACAGAAAGAAAGCTTGAACACTGTAAATGAAGCGAAGGATGGAGGTCCCTTGCTTTCAGAGCTGCTACCTCAACAATGTGAAAATCCATCTTAATGTTTACAGCTGCCTATAAATAAAGGGAAAATGATAAAAGGAAATGATAGGCGATGAGGATGTTTTCCCTTTGGGCTAAGAGGACGCCTGTTGCTGCTTTTGCCAGGCTGTTGCCAGGGGATACAGTAGTCGGGAGGGGGGAGGTTGGGAGTGGGTGATGAGAAGTGACGAGAGCAACTGGAAGGAGCTGCAATGCTGACTCTGATGCTTTCAGTGAGCAAACTTCAGCTCAGAACACATTATGTTAACATATTTTTCAACTAAATTCACTAATGTTGTCCTAATGTTGGTTTTTTTTTTAAGTACAATTAATTAGAATAAACAAATTAATAAAATAAAAATGCTTATGACCTTCTTTAATTTAGGTCAAAAAGCTAATCTAGCCACCTATGCTTGCTACAAAAGCGAGTTACAATAGTTAACTTTAGTGGATAAATAATAGAGGCTGACCAATATGTCAGCCCTGCTGATATTATCTATTTGCTAATATTTATAGATTTATTGGTATTGCCTTTATACCGGCCGATATATGAAAATTAAAAAAGGAGAGAGGGGAGAAACCCCCTTCAGCCATGGTATGGGTGTTGATGTTGCATAGTTTATCAACCGGAGGTCATTTTGCACCATCTTTCATCAGCAACACGCATTTGGAACGGAACAGATACAAAAAGTAGCTTATCAAACAATAAAACAAGAAGATTTTTAAACCGCATTCTCATTGTATTTTACTAAGGAATCGGTTAACTACACATAACAAATGTTTAGTGAGATATCAGTTTCAAGTCCCCAAATACTGCTATCAGTATGAATCTTACAAATCCTGTATCTGCCAGGCTCTAATAAATACAAACTGCTTCACGACAACCATAAAAACACAACAACTCACCCATAAAAATATACCAAAGCTAAACATTATCACTGTTAAGGTCATCCTCACTTTGAATGATAAGTGATGGCTGATAGCAGCATTCAACGCAGTTATCAAATTGTTTAGCTAATGCTCGCACCAACAAGCCTGTGCTCCAGTTTTGTTTTTCTACTACATAACAGCATGATGACTTAGCCATCCACCCTCTCATAAAAAAACAACAACACAGACTTCAAAACAGGTCCTCAAACATCAGGTAACACCAGTGTGGCCATTTCTATTTTTTTATATATATACATGTTTAGAGTCTATGCTTCCACCTAAGCAACTAAGAACCTCTTTTAATCCCTTTGTATGGTTTTGGGTCATTCTGTGTACTAGGAGACAGACAAAAAAGTAAACAGGACCAACACATAACTTTGTAGGGCAGTGTGCAATCTTTTGTGAAAAGCTTTATGCAGCTGCACTCTTTACAGCTGTGTCCCATAATAACATGTGCAAATCTCTTTCTTGTTGGATAAAAAGAGGCCACAGAGAGAAAGAAAAGCGAACTTACAATTTCCCAATAACACAAAACTGAACTCAGTTGTGGTACTTAGAGTAATTGGGTACTTCAGTCCTTTCTGGCTAAAAATGACACTTTAAATTAAAGAGATATATTGGGAAATGGGAGTTATGTTCCTAACAGCGAAACACCGTGTGGCATTCTGTTTTTCTCATTTAGTGCAACACTTTAAAGCAACCGAGAAAAATACTGTCTGAAAAAATAAGCAGCACAAGCGGAAACCTGGTTCGTAAATTCGCCTATCGGTAAACTTTATTGTCTAAATGCACTATAGGCTATAACAAAATATCCATCTTATTGTGATAGTGTTGATATTTGGATCCGTAGAAATCCCCCGCGAAATAACTTCAAGTCAAACACAACAGCATCGGGCAGAGTCGGATGTGTGAGCCGCGGCTTTAATGTTGAGCTGCAGTGTTTGCTTGAGCTGTGAAGAAAAACTTGCTTTACGGACCCCCTGTACTCACACATTATTCAGGCACCAGAGCTCACAGAGGGACACAAGCGAACATATTGTACTCACAAAAACACACACATTCATCCAGACTGTTAACTGAGCATAATGTCTGACACTGAATATGCGTACGAGAGGAGAAAAATTGGGCATTTAACCTGTTAGTGCTGTGAATTTCATCCCAAATAAGCAGACTGTGACGTCTTTCTGAGCAGATCCCAGTTTAGGGTGATTAAATTACACAAATTCATACCTTGTAGTTAAAGCTGCATCGTTGTCGAGATCAGTGGAAGCAGGTGACTCAGGTTTATAAAGGATATGTAATTTAGGAGGTACTATATATTATATGAGTAATTATTTTAATACTTTAAATTAGATAATTGAGCAGCAGCTTGTACTCCAATTCATACATGCCAGCTTTATGTGATCACAGGAGTCGGGGTGTGTGTGTGGCATTTTGAGTCATACATCATGGAATCTATTTATTATTAACAGCGAAGATGTTTTTCTTTCTAAAATATTAATTCTTCTCAGATGATCTGATATGTAAGACAAAAGCAGCTTGTGCTTTGCAGGTTTTATGAGATAACAGCAGTGATAGGAGTGGTTTTCTCTTTCCCTGATGAAAAAGCTGAGAACACTGTGGTGGTGACTGTGCCATGTTTGGTCTCTCTGCGCTTAAAAAAAGCCCCCATCTCTGTGCTGACAAGGACAT
The DNA here is from genome assembly GCF_000239375.1 of Pundamilia nyererei. Taxonomy (NCBI): domain Eukaryota; kingdom Metazoa; phylum Chordata; class Actinopteri; order Cichliformes; family Cichlidae; genus Pundamilia; species Pundamilia nyererei. The sequence goes on from NW_005187404.1 coordinate 4,777,844, forward strand.
TATTACATATCCAGTATTTATTGCACCTGTGCTTGATGAATTTCAGAGTGGTTCAGGTGTCAGGGCTAGAGTTGGCATCACCGGTCACAAACAGCCAGAGGCTGTGAGTCCAGCGTGTGATGTAGCTAAAGCCCAAATTAGACTGTACAGACTCAGTGTGGCTGCTACAGTCTGACAGCCTGTCCAGGGTTAGTAGAAAAAGAATTGTATGTTTTTTTTTATTGTCAATACATTTTGATTATATAGACCCGCGGTCCCCAACCCCCGGGCCTCGGACTGGTACCGGTCCGTGAGTCGTTTGGTACCGGGCCGCGAGAGTTGAGGCTCAGGTGTGACGTGAATAGTTTTCAGCGTTATTTTGTTATCGTTTTTATTGTTAACTCGGTTTTCCTGGGTCTTTTCACGTGTTATGAATAAATCTTCTTTTTTTCGGTACCGGTACTAGTTTTATTTTGTTGTATTTATCCGCGACACCTTAAAGGCCGGTCCGTGAAAATAATGTCGGGCATAAACCGGTCCGTGGCGCAAAAAAGGTTGGGGACCACTGATATAGACACTCCCTGGCCACTTTTTTAGGTACACCTGTTCAGCTGCAAATTCTAAGTCAACCAATCATGCGGTAGCAACTCATTTAGGCATGTAGACATGGTGAAACGTAAGAAAGGTGCTGGTCTGTGTTTAAGAAACTGCTGATCCACTGGGACTTTACCACACAGCTGTCTCTAGTGTTTACAGAGGATGAGCTGCAAAAGGGAAAAAACCCCCAAAAAACACCAGGTTTCATCTCTGACCTTAATGATGGATCAAGGCCTGTAGCTGTGATAATAGAGTAGAAAGGAGTCATCCTCACTCATTAGACTGTGGCAGCTTTCCTTCTTCCATCTGCCTCTTTTAAGGTAATTTCAGATTACTACTCCCTGCAGCGTTAATATTACAGAGAAACAATCATAGGGGAGAGAAAAAAACAACGTAATCGGTCAAGATCATACTTACTGCAGTTATTGTCTAGTTGCGCTTTCCTGTAAAAAGATGGGTTATTACCAGCATGTTGGGTTTGCTCACATTCGCACCTGTAATTTGAACTCAAAGCCCAGTGATTTTGATAATTAGGCTGACTGCTTGTTTGATGTCCTATTTGGCTGTTTTGTTCGGATCTCGGAATGATGTCTTGTTCCCGGATCTCTGTGTTTACTTGGCTAGAACTGATAAAAAATGGAGGTGGATCTTATTTTGGGAGTTGCATTAAATAAAAGCGCCTGTGAGGAATGTTCTAATATTCGGCTTGAAGAGTGAAAACAAGTCGTGTTGCAGTCGTAGGGTGTTCGACATCTCTTCCTTTTCATGTGACTGAAAGCTGTTAATCCTGGATTCAGCTTTCCGTTTTGAAGGTTGACACCGCCTCAGCCCAGAGCGTCTTGACTTCAGCTCTACTGTGCCTGCCCCGTTGACCAATCAGCCTCTCAGCTGGGGTTACTATGGTAACCCTGCTAGCAAAATGAAACTGGCATTCCTAGCATTATTTCACTGTGTTCTGATGTGTCCATGTGTGATCTAATAAAAGCGACCAGCGCCGGACAGAGAAACATTCCTGTCCTCAGGGAAGCTCCCTTCATATTTAACTTGACTGTCGCGCACAAACGCTCGTTGTTTCCCCATCTCTTTCTCGTCGGGGTCAAGTGGTCAGCAGCGTTGTTCACTCGACAGCTGTTGTAAGAGTGCAGTTAATTCAGCGCCATTGCACCTGAGTGTGAGGAAATGCGTATATTAACCGGAGTGAAAACAGCCAGTCTCATGAAGAAGCCGTTTCCATGAAGCTTCCGTGAGAAAGAAAGAGGATCCGCATTTGTTAAGTTGATTACTGTAAATGAGGTTTCATTTGTGTGAGACAGTCATGCAGGGACAGCTGTGCTCTTGTGTGGAGGAGCTGCAGCTGAAGTTGCTGGGTGGGGGGAGAAACCAGTTTCCAGCAAAGACCTGACACGGACCCTGAGAGACACATTCGGCCTTCAGTCGATCCATCAACATTTTAACATATTCATCAGTGTGTGTGTTGCTTCTGTGCTTCTGTGGACCATAACAGGGGACCAAACCACAGCTACTTAGGGGGCAATTAAGAACTATAAATGGATGATTACTATGTTGTTGTTTGCGTCCCTCTTTAGCTTTGTTTAATCCTGTATCTATGCTCCCCAACTCTATTGTGTTTGTGTTTGTTTGTCAGGGGTGAGTAGGTTTGGAGAGAAGGAGCAGTTGAGCTGATTTACAGAGAAGTGTCACTGGCGGCTAACTTTCACTGCTGTTTCCTTATTTAAGAGGGCAAATCTTTCACTTACAATCACTCTGTTCTTCACACACACACACTTCTATACACATTCCTCCATCCATCCACACGCCACCTTTCACTCTCCAGCGGTGCCCCACAGCGCCCCTGGGGTCTCCTTAGATGCCAAACACTAAACATAACCTTTCTGGGAAGTTATTGTTATGATTATTTATAGGACACAGCGCTGCTGGCAGAGCGGAGCAGGGGAAGAGGGGGGAAAAGCCTCCTCTGTGTATTTTTTGTGGCCTGTGTGTGTGTGTGTGTGTGTGTGTGTGTGTGTGTGTGTGTGAAAGAGAGAGAGAAAGAGGGGGAAAGAGCCATTGTGGTTATATATGCACCATAGGGGTATGCCTGTGGCTCTGTATGATATTTATAAGCCATGTTGGTTACCAGAATATTTTGGGAGTGTCTTCCGAGACCCTGGATAAAGCACATACTCCGTGAGCCTTAATCTCCCCGTGTTGTTCTTCCACCTGTCCATCTGTCCTTCTCCTTCACACACGAACAGCTTTTCACAAGTAATAAGAGAAACTTTGGGAATGATTGGAATCGCTGCTTTCGGTGTCACATTAACTACTTTTTAGCATGAGTCATTATAACATGAACGAGCCGTGCTTGTGTGGACTTCCTAGCCCCGGTGACGCCTGACCATGGAGATATAATATTTCAATGGAAAAGCTTAAAAAATATAGAGCTCCTGCCACTGAGTTTTCTATTTACTTCTTGAGAAGAACAGATAAGTGAAATCAGATAAACCTAGGACAACAACAGTGATTGTGATTTCAGTTTAAGTGTTGCGTCGGCGGTGTTGGAGAGAAGGCGTGCAGAGAAAGGAAATGTAGATTTAAAATGCCAGAAAGACAAAAGGTCCATTATCGAAACACAAAAAGAACCGCTGGTTGTTTTTGTTTGTGGATATTTTTGACGATGGCGCACATCAGCACTGAAAAATGATGATATTTATTACCATATGACTTACAGGCTGAGTGATGTTTCTCTTGTTTGGTCATAATCCACCCCGCTGTCTTGGGATCTTTTACTTTACAGACTGCTGGGAGTTTCCTGCTTTAAATGTCAACAACATTAAATTTTCATTTCCTATTAAAGTGCTGTTTCTTTGCTTGACAAAACGGAGCTCACTTGCTTTCTTTGTGCCCGTGTTGTTCTGCTTTCGTCTTTACTAACCTGGATGAGCCTATCCCTCTGGAAAAGGGAAAATCTGAACTAATCAGACCTCATGACCTTTTTCCACTGATCCAAAATCCAACCTTTCTTCTTCCTAGCGAATTGAAGGCTTGTTTCCCCCCAATTATCCTCACTGATAAGTGGTTCTCTTAAGGCTGAACAGCTTTTCCAGGGATTTAATTTCACCAATTGGTGAAAGGATCAGGATTTTCTTTTTCTGACTACATTTCTTCCTTGAACAAGGCTCACGACTATCTGTCCAGGTTTTAATAATGCGTTGGAGGGTCTTAAGCCTAGTTTTAGCAGTTTCGGCAAACTTGTTGAGCAGTCTGAAACTGAGGAACATTATTCCACCACTGCAGGGCATGTTTTCCAGCTTGAGAAGCATCTCACTGCATCAGGTGAGGTTGAATAACTTGTTGCCAGACTAAACATATGAATCACTCTATGATAAGCTTAGTTAAATCTAGGTGGAGTTCTTGTTTGTTCTTGGCCCGGCAGTGTTCGTGTTGTTTTTGCATTTGACGTTCTTTGTCATTTTCCACCTCTGTATTCACTGATTAAAAATTTAAGCCTTAACTTTCTGAAGAGTAAACATACACTCTGCTCAGATTTACCCCATATCAAATTTTGTATCCTGTGTAGAATTTCCAAGTGAAAAGAAATCATGTGAAACTGAACGTATTTAGTGTTTTTAGGCTTTACACTGCCTTTAAAAGCTCACAGTGCTTTCTGATCCTCCATAGCAAGATTCAGTTGTATTTGCTGTACCTGGTACACACTTTTTACTTGACCTTTTGAATTCTAGTTTATTTTTACTTACTTAAAAGGAGAAAAAAATGAGGAGAATGCATTATATTGTATTAGATTTAGCTAATAGCTATTTTCCATCTGCAGTCGCATGGGCAGGTGAGCATAAAACACCACCGCGATATTTTTACAGCATTGCATGTGCTTCTGTTTGTATATTATGTGGTTTGTTCATGACATAAAGGAGCATTAGATATGAACTAGATGACCCTACAAACATTAAGTGACCTTATATTTCTTTCTTATTCTTCTGTCTTCACAGGATATGAGGAAGCATGTCATGATGACCCTCTTAGACACAGAGCAGTCATATGTGGAGTCACTGCGTACTCTTATTCAGGTAATGTAACACACACTCACACACACACACATAACTTCACATGCTCTCTTACGTATCTCTTGTTATAAGTGAGTCGTATTCGCAGGCAGACATGCAGAATAACTAAAAAATACAGATTGCTGAGGACATGAATACTGAATAACTGTGGATGTTATGTAATCCACTTATTCTCATTCATCCTGTCAGGCTAATCTGTTAACCCCGTCACATCCCACTGTCATCAGCATTATCTGCCACACACACCCACACTTCTGTATCCTATACCTGTCTGTGCTCTAATAGCTGACTAACCTTTACCCCAAATCTTAGCCACATCCCTCTGTCTGGTTAACACGTTCCCAAACATGCACACACTCACTTTGGCACCCTGTGATCACCCTGTTGTGTAACCTGTCGCTGTGTGTGGGTGAACAGTAAGCATGCGTCTGCATTTTTACAAAATGTTCGCTCACATGCGCACACGCTGACTTTGACTGTGTGTGTGTGTTTCTGTGCATATGTGTGGCCACAAAGTGAATAAACCCAGGCCGTGTTCCCATGACGACACAGGGAAAGTAAATGTTACCACGGTGACTGGTGTATAAGTGCAGATCCTTGACGGAGGGTGTCAGATTTAGTTCGGGTGAGACGGCTCTTAAGTTGAAATCGGACTCTTTTGGGTTTCTGTTGAGGGACTTTTGGTGAAGCGCTCTGTGAATAATACAAGCTTTTGCCATATAACTAAGATGATTTCAAATCAGAGAGTACTTTGTGTTTAGTAAAGCTCAACTAATAACAGTGGTTTTAACAGTCTAAACAGTTTACACCTAGTCTTTTAAGAGAGGGCCATTATGCTCATTTTCCTGGTTGCATGGTCAGTAGCAATACTCATGTAGGCTGTTGCTTTTTAATGATGCTCAGGGCACCAAAGTGTGGCTGGAAAATATCCACCACACCATTACACCATCAGCACCAGCCTGAACCTTTACAAGGTAGGACGTAGGCATCCCTTCATGTTGTTTATACCAATTTCTAACCCTACCATTGAGTGCATTCCTGTTCTCAGCTGACAGAAGCGGCATCCAGTGTGGTCTTCTGCTGCTGCCGCCCATCTGCAGATTCAGAGGTGTTTTTCTCCATATCTTGGTTGTAACCAGTGGTTATTTGAGTTACTGTGTCCTTCTTGTCATCTTGAAACAGTCTGGCCGATGTCTTCTGACATCAACAAGATTTTCAAAGACACTTTTTTGGTCTTTTTTTGGACTGGCCTGTCTGTCTTGTTTCTGACTTGTTCTTGGTGATTGTCTGCCTCAAAAGCAGCTGAGCTGCACATACAATGACACACACTATAGAACAGGTCTGTTTTACCCCGATTCACATTTAGCCCAAAAAGACCCAAAACAGATTTATTCTCTGCAGTACAGTTGTACAGTATATGCATGTGTTACCTATGTGATTAAATAATATTTGGGTTTTTATCTGGCTTAAAGATTTTAGGCCTTATTTAAAGCAAAATATACAAAAACACAGGTTTGAAATGGACATGTTGGACACACAAAGGAGAAATTAAATTAACATGGATATAGTAATGGTGTAATGGTGGCTAATGGTGTAACTGGGCCATGTCACAAAGACAAATGTTGCCACACAGTTCATTCAAGTTGATTCTGGAGTTTTTCCATCAATGTGCATGTCTGTCTTCCCACTTCACTGCTGCCATACTGTACCTGAGACTATCTAAATACAGAGAGGAAAGAGTTCGTCGAAACTGAGGTGCTTTCCTGTGACATAACGTTCGCAATTCCAGATAGATTTGTTACATAACACTTTTCCAAGAAAAATGGATAAAGGAAGTCGACCAGCTTTCTTTTGTACAGATGTTTAAACCAGGAGATTGAATAAAAAGTGAAATGTGTCATGCAGTTCGTCAGTGCAGCATTCACAGCTTAGCAGACTTTGCAAATTTGGGAGCAATAGGGTTGAATCTGTCTGAGTTCATTTAAGAGTTAAGCTTTGAAATTTGGAAACTCAATTAATGCGATCACAGCGTGAGCGTCTCTGAGTTTGAGTGCGTCTGAGTCGAGCTTGTCGAAAGCAAAACTGTGTGATCTACACAGAATAAGGACAAAGTGAAGACAACATGTGATGGCAAAACCCGGTTTAATCAGTTTGTTAATGTGCCGTCTGTGTCGACTGTGTTTATTCTGCGTTTATCCCGTACTGGCCACAGTGTTCATGAAATGTCTGCTCATATCAGCCTCGATCCAAGATTGAGATATCAGGGGTATGCTGTAACCAGGCATACTGTGTAGACATGTGCACGTTTGACTTTTGTTTATTAACGCGTTTATCTTTTGTCTTTCTCTTGGTGTTTTTGCTTATTTGTGAATGCAGCTTTCATTCATCAGATAATGCAGGTGGCGTGATGTGAGGAATGAATTGCCAGACGCCAGCTGTTTTGAGCAGTGGCTGTTTTTGCAGTAAAGAGACCGCTTTTAGAGTGCATGAAGATTTCAGCAGCTTTAAGCATACAGCTGCAAAATTCTTGTAAACACATATTTTGTAAAAAATGAAAGAACTCTTTTAGCCCCAATTTAATCTTAGGGCTTAAATTGTAAGAAATAAATGTGTAAAATTACAGAAAATGTTCTAGTGGCTTGTTGGACAGACTGTCCTGCAATTATAAAGTGAACTTTTGTTTGTTAATTCAAAGATAATGTCCTATTTCGTTTATTTATTTGTGTATTTCTGAAACAGTATTTGTGTACAGATGGTGCAAAAGAAGACGTTTCTATAGTACATAGTAGAAAAACAGAAAGTTTTCTATCATTTAATTATCTTTTACTCAGTTACGTTGGTGTGACACGAATGGCCATGGGGTGGAGATCTTTATCAGCTGCAAAATGTGTGAAAATGCAATTAAAGGTCCAAAATTCATGTCATACTTCACACTTTCACAAGGCCATCTAGTGGGATGGATCGTTGTCCTTGCCGGGCTGATTCCGGCTCCCCGGGCCTTATGTTTGACACCCCTGACATGAACAGTTTTTGCTCTAAATCTACTGCACACCTGACAAAATTGCAGACTATGATGAAACAGCCTGCTTGGATAGAGAGCCTGTTTTGATATTGATAGCATTTACATTTGCCTCATTTAAAAAGGGTCCCGGACAGCAGACATGCACTTGTCCCCGGTCGTATTTATGGCATCCACTGCATTTTGATAAACATATATGCAGACTAAAAGTGGAACACAGTAATAAGAAGTTGATTTTAATAACAAAATTATTACAAGCAGTAAGACTGCAGTCGTTTTTTTATACGTGTGGCTTCTGGGAAACACCGGTCTTGGTGTTTATACTCTGGCAGGGTTCAACTAACAGGTTTACAAGGGTAAATTCTGTCACAGCAAACTTTTGCCTGTTTATAATTAAGACTTTACATATCAAAACAGGCATTCGACAGATGTTGTCTTTCTTGGAAGTTTTATACACTTGTTATTAAAAATAGAAGGGTGCTGGGAGAGTGCAGGCCTCTGCCAATTTTATAAGATCGCTCACCCGAGATTTAATGGGTTCATACATTTACCCGCTGAGGTGAGAGGAAAGATTTATGTCATGCTTAGGCAACTGTTTAAATTTTTAATTAGTCCACTGATCACGTGTGAAAGCAGTGGCAGGTTGATATAGAACGTGACATCAGTTTGAGAAAACACACTTACTATTGTTACTGTGCCAGTAACACTAACAGACATAAACTGAGGGATTACCACTGGATTTATTGTTCACTGGTTTTGAGAGGCAAGCTTGATATAAGCTCTCCTAAATGGATTTGATGAGTTAAACTGGCCTCCTTTGCGTTGTCTCCTCTTCATTGTTTTTGGCTGATAAAGTAACTGGTGCAATGAAAAAGTCTAAAATCGATTGCAATACTTTCTTAAAAAGACAAACACCTTATTAGCTTATGTCAAACATATTTATATGATCTGCTTGCTCATCAGCTGGTGATTCTCTCCTCAGGGCTACATGCGTCCTCTCAAACAGCCAGACAGCGGCTCTATAGTGGACCCCCTGCTGGTGGACGAGATGTTCTACCAAATCCCAGAGATCCTGGAGCACCACGAACAGTTCCTGGAGCAGGTCTCCGGCTGCGTGAGCCAGTGGCACGACAGGCAGACCGTTGGACACCTTCTTATCCAGTCGGTAAGCAGATATGGCAATAAGTCAAAGAGCACACATGCAGCTTCTTAACAGATGAGAACATAAGATATTTGGGCCATCATCAACACACACATGGGTCTTAAGAAAGTGTTGGACCATCAGAACACCTTCACTGTGCCCCACCCAAATCTTTCATCACAATTTTGTTTTGTGGCATGAGCCTCAGATGAGGTCGCTTCTTCAGTTTAAAGTTTTAGCTTAAACTGCAAGCAGTGTGGAAATGGCCCTCACACCTTGGTGCACGTTGAGGTGTGCCATCACCCAGGGTTGTCCTGCAGATTAGGTGTTTCCTGCAGTCATTTCGGTGTGCTACCTTTACTCTAATTGTTACTTGTTACTTCCCGTGTAGGGATGGGTACCGGTATCCGGTGCCATTATGGCACCGGTTCTGACATAAATGGTAGTAACCAGACCAAAAAGCAGCGCACATTTCGGTGCTTTATTTCGGTGCTTTATTTCGGTGCTTTTTTTCCCCTGAGATGTCATACACTTTGGATTCTAGCCAATCATTTTACCTTTCTGAGGATAGAAGGCGGGCCCAGGTAGGTACTTATCGGACACGGAGTTAGCAACATCCTCCGAAAACCCGAAGAGTAGAGTCCTGGCCTCTAGCCCTGCCAGTGTAGCAGAAATGATGACTGATGATGATGGCAGCAACAGCCGTTCTTCTCTGCGTGAGTAGCTTAATGTTGTTCGTGTGTAAGCTAACCATGTTATTAAATTAATGCATGTAAGGTGAACTAGCATACACCGTCGTAGTTACATGCGGCTGTCTTCTTGTTTGATGGCTGATACTCCCTTCACCCTGGTCAAAAAGGCTAAAATGACCAAAGAAAAAGAGGGAAACAGCTAAACATGAGAGGTTTAGGACAAAGTTTGTGTTTTTTCCATTGATTAAGCACTGCTCCCACACAAGAGTGATACCATAAATCCCCTATAGCCGCAGAAAAGGCTAACATTGTTATCTTTTTACAAAAAAAAACAGCTGAACATGAGAGGTTTTTGGACCAATTTTGTGTTCTCCATTCTTGAAGCACCGGTTCGGGCACCATTTAAGCACCGGCACCGTTTCAAAAGTACCAGTTTGGTACTGGTATCGGATAAAACCTAAACGATACCCATCCCTATTCCTGTGCACACTAGGTGGCATTAGAGGTCTCCACTTATGCTGTATTCCAGAATAAGTCAAAAGTCAAATTTTCGGAGTTCTCGGTTGGCATTTGAATCTCGAACATCCCCACAACTTGGATTTCCCGTTTAGGAAGTTGGCGTCAATGAACACGAACAGCTTTAAGACTGTAATTTTTATCTAGGAAACTGCCATTAATTAATGAACATGTTGGAGAAGACCCACTTATTATATGTCATGGTGCATGGTGTATCATGTGTGGAACCCACAGTGAAAATTTCATGTGCGTGGGATGATGTTTATTGCTTAGTGGAGATGTCCTGTAGCCACTAGGTGGTGCTATGAGCATGACTAAATGCTGACACATTAGCTGTCTCCAGACTCAGATTGATCTCAAACATGTGACATGTTGAGACAGACTGAACAATGTACATTTGAGCTCTAACAATTTCACAGCCTGTGATGAATGATCATTCTACCATGGACATGCCCATTAACGAAAACTTAAAAGCTTCCCAATTTACCATTGGCAAGTACTTTTTAGTCGACTTCTACTGTTTTGGTCCTGGTACCAATACTGCCTTTGTATAGAAAGATTGTCCTATTTTAGCATATTCAGAAATTTTATCTTGACTGTAAGCAAGAAATCCCTTCATGTGTTCCAATAAAGCTGTTGTACATGAGAAAGACATGGAACATCCTACAGTTTAAACCATAACACTATCCCATTGAATTTTGAATTAGTTAGAATTGGTCCACAACTTAAAAAAAACAAAGAAACCACTGAAAGTTACACCTCTTCATCTGTAAAGTGAAACCTTTATGTTGATGAAAAAGATAGCGTGTACGGTGTTTCTGTGGACGCTATTATTTGCAATAGTAGGGGCAGAAATGAAGCATCTGTGCAGACATGACTCATACGACATTTACTTTCCTGTAGACGTGAGCCTGAATGAATAAACAAACTTCGAATGAGGGGAAACTGTTTTTATTGAAAGATGGTCTATAGTTGGCAACACTAGTTTCATATTTTGTTTTTCCAGTGACCGCATGTTGACCCATTTAAAACTTCCCATGACCCAAGTGTGGCTCCCAAAGAAAAAAAAAAGTGCTCCAGAGCTTCAGTGCTGGGCTAAATGTCAGATTTGAGTTTCCTAAGAATAAAGATAGAGGATTTTAATTCCAGGCTAAGAGATTTTCACTAAACAAATTCATCACCGAAGGTACTCAAATGCCAGCATTTGTTCCCTCAGTAGGTCACTGCAGACCATAATCAAAACCCCTAACAACAAACTGCATGTTTAGTAGTAAAGCAGATTGAGAAATGAATCACAAAATTAAATAAACTCATTAATAAATGTTTCCTGTCTGTTTGGAGTAGATGTTCCTTAAAATGACGGTGTAAGAAATGCAATAAAAAGATAACCCTGAAAACAACTGTGTGCCTTTGTCGCTAAAGCTGTTGCAACGCTCAGAATGAGGACCCCTCCCCCACCCTTTCCCGCCCTCTCTCCCGCTCTTAAAGCGGCAGCGGTCACCACCACTACAGGCCTCGTTGGCGCAGTAGGCAGCGCGTCAGTCTCATAATCTGAAGGTCGTGAGTTCGAGCCTCACACGGGGCATGAAATTTTCTGTCTCTTTGTTTGTCCAAGTTGTTTATATGTTTCATAGATTTTAGAAAAAGAGTCTTACATGAAGTGTTTTGTTTGATAACGATAAGTTAAGATGAATAGGATTTATTAAACAAAACACATTAGACTCTAATGCAGTAAGTCCTGCAATGAAGTGCAGGCCTTACTGCTGTCTGTTACGCAGCCATCTGGGAGCATTTGTTATGACAGACAAACTCAGCAGGGGTTCGAAGTTCATTTTGTCAGTCCATAAAATCCCGGACGTTACAGTGATCCCATGCTAATCGCAAACAAACAGCGGAGACGCGCAGGAAATAATTACTACAATAATAGTAAACAATGATCTTATCAGGCACGACACTGACATGACAGTTTCATAAAAAGTAGATTCATGTTTTCATAACTGTATTTTTTACTTTTTGTTTTTAGAATATAATATATACACATTCAGCCAAAGGTTTTACTGAATAGTTTAATCGTCATTACATCATTATGGGTGCAAATATCAGTTGGGGTTTTTGGGGGTGGTCTAATGTTCGAAGGTTAACACATTCAGTGTATTTACAGGGTAAGGAAACTAAGTTTCACCAGATTTTATTCTTAACCTTTCTTCCATTTGTTTCTCCCCGTGTAACTAATCTTGCTCATCCTGCTCAGATTTTATTTGTCAGAATTTTGTTACTGAGAGGCGGATGATAAGGATAGGGAAACCGGAAGTCAGTCCATTTCATCAAAGGGCAGAAAGATGATGACTCAGTGATGCTAAATACAGCACCACATTGTGGTTCTCTCTCTGCTCGTGTCGCCGACTGCTGTGTCTTCTACCCTTTTATTTGTGAAAAGAAAGCAGGTCAGGGTGATTCATCTCAATCTGTGCGTTTCTGTTGTGAGACAGAGAAGACTGCATCCTCAGATTTCTTCTTCTTTTATTCCTTTTTTTTAGTGCCAGTTAAATCAAGTGGAAATCCACTAACGTGAAAGCTTCTTTGTGTGGCTTAGGAATTAAAATAGTAAAATAGTTTGATCTTATATGCCGTTTGTTCTGTTGTTGTCTTCCCTGATTATTTAAACCTCTTAAGTGTAGCTGGTTTATACTGGAATTTTATGTTTTGCGCTTTGCAAGAAATTGAATAAGACTGTGGTGTCTGTGTTTCACAACAATCACCACAACAGTCGCCTCAAGCTGCTTTATATTGTAAGAAGAAGACCCTTCAATAATAGAGATAAAACCCCAGCAACTACGGTATATGAACCTCTATTGAACCAGCAGGGCTCAGTGCATTGTGGGAAGCCCCCAGCAGCTTAGACCTATTGCAGGATTCAGGGTCACCTGATCCAGCCCTAACTATAAGCTTTATTAAAAAAAGACATTTGTAACTGTCTGTCTCCTGAATCCAAACTAGGAGCTGAAAGCTGAAGGCTTGCCTCTTATTCCACTTTTAAATACTCTAGGAACCACAAGTAAGCCCTCAGACTCAGTGCACAAACTAACTGAAATGTCCTCTTTTTCCTCTCTCTCTAGTTCTCCAAAGAAGCACTAGCTAACATGTACTCTGCATACATTGACAACTTCCTCAATGCTAAAGATGCTGTGAGGATTGCCAAGGAGGCCAAGCCAGCGTTTCACAAGTTTCTGGAGGTGAGTGTTGGATTAAAAAAACTTCTTTTATACGTAACGATGCAAGCTTGTCCACTACCAGCTTTTTGTTAGTGACAAAAATGTAGCTTTAAGCTTTAAGTTATGTGTTGCTTTCAGTGTTCTCATTTTTTTTCTGTTTTATAACCATCATCCAGCTTCATTGCAGGCAGAGTCAGAGAGACTTTATTTATACCTAAGGGGCAATTCATATAGATGATACCTTGCCGACCATACATACAATACACAAACATCACATTGGGGAGGCAGGTCAGGCTAGGTAGCACTGGCCGTTTGACAGCAGGAGCAGCTGCTGTGGAACCACTTCACCATCTTGTGGTAGAGATGTGAATTACAGGATTGAGCCAGCTGTAGAGCCTCTGATACTGGTGGTTCTTATATCATCCACTTTGTCTTCATCCCCCCCTTCTTTTAATCTAACAGCAAAACATGCGTGAAAACAAGGAGAAGCAGGCTCTGGGTGATCTGATGATCAAGCCGGTGCAGAGGATTCCTCGATACGAGCTGCTAGTTAAGGTGAGTGATTTAAAAATCGAACTATGAGCCTGCTGTGAAAGTAACTCAGACTGTTTAGTGATGGAAAGCCCACTTAAACAGAGATGAATGTGCTGTTGTTTGTTCAAGGATTTGCTCAAGCACACTCCAGAGGATCACCCAGACCACCCGTACTTACTGGACGCCCAGAGGGACATTAAACGACTGGCGGAGAAGATCAATAAAGGAAGACGCTCTGCTGAGGAGGCAGAGAGGGAAGCCAGGGTCATCCAGGAGATTGAGGCACACATAGAAGGAGTCGAGCACGTGAGACATTTGCTTACCTCTGCTGATTTGAGCTTTGTTGTCTGAGTGTTATATTTTTTCTAAAGCCGCTTTCACCCAGCATAGATAATAAAAACAATAAAATAAAACAATAACTTCCTTATATGTATGTTTGTCTCAGATTCTAAACCCCCAGAGGAAGTTCTTGAGACAAGAAATAGTCATGGAGGCGGTAAGAAACACTCCTGGAATTATATTATAAAGCTGTATTATATTATAAGGTGTGATCCTCTTGTGAAGGTTACATTTTTCTAACCCTGTACTTGTGTTCCTGTCTCTCTGTAGAAGACAGTGGGTGGAAAGAAGGATCGTTCCCTCTTCCTCTTCAGTGATCTGATCATCTGCACCACTCTCAAGAGGAAGTCTGGCTCATTAAGACGCAGCTCCATGAGCCTGTATGTAATGCACACAGGCCATCAGAGCACAGTTTCTAAACCATACTGCCCCCTGGTGTTAAACAATATGTACACCAGATGTTCACTTTTTTTTTTCTCAATTACATCTTTCCTGTTTTTCCCTTCATGCCTCCTCAGATACTCTGCTGCCAGCGTGATTGATACTTCAAGTAAATACAAGTTTTTGTGGAAACTTCCCCTGGAGGATGTGGAGGTGGTGAAAAGTAAGACTTATGCTGCAGTTTGTGTAGAACATGGATCTATAAGTCATATCTACCACCGAAAAACACACAAAGAACCAAAATAATTTTGTTGTTTGGTACTTTGTTATATAAAATCACCTGGAGAAGTAATGTGGAATTTGCTTTTGCTGTTTATTTTTCACCCTTTTCCAGGCTCCACGCAGGCAACAAATAAGGACAGTATCCAGAAGATGATTGGCCGGTTAGATGAGGATCTCAGCACGCTGGGTCAGATCAGCAAACTGTCTGAGACCCTCAGCCTCCCACACCAGGTGCTGTGAAAGATGCAGTGACGTTCTCTCTCTTTGCACATCTACTTTTCTTGGACACATGGAAACTTCTTCTAGTCTCCTCTTTGAAATATTCAGTTATATACAGGTTGTTACAGAGACATAAAGAAAAAACTTTATTGAGCGTTTCATCTTTTCTCTCTTTCGTCCACTTTTGTGCGTTTGCGTTGTGTTTACAGCTGAGTGTGCGTGGCACTTTGAAACTCAATTCTACCCTTTTTTCCTTTTCTTTCAGCCCCTAGACGAGGTAATAAAGGATCTGATGGCCTCGGTGCACAGGGAGCTGTCGGATAAACAGTCGTTGGCCTTCAGTATGACCTTCCTGCCCACAAAGCTGGAGTTGACCACTGCTTCTGCAGAGACAAGCTTCATTTTTGAGTTTGCTACACCCGACGCTCGCTCCAGCTTCGAGCAGGCCTTCGAGGAGGCCAAGAAAAAATTAGGTAAGTCGAAAAAAGTTTTAGAGTGAGATACAGTATTATTTTCTCCACTAGTTCAGGAGCTAAAGCATGTGGGTGATTTCATGTCTTGCTTGACTTTCTTTAAAAAAAAATGCTCTTACTTCGATCTAAATATGGCTAATTCTTTTTGTGTCACGTGTGTTTAGCGATGAATAAGGACCAGTGGGACCCAGAGTTCCTGAAGGCCATTCCCATTATGAAGACCCGCAGTGGAATGCAGGTGAGAGCAGTGGGAAGCATTTTCTGTGAAGCTGCCCTTTTTTTTTTATCCACAGAACAGAAGAACTCATTACTTTGCTGTTTGTCTCCAGTTTTCATGCGCCTCTCCCAGCCACAGCTGTCTAGACAGCGGATGTGAAGTGTGGGTGTGTAACAGTGACGGATACGTGGGACAGGTGAGAAGAGATTGGATGCGATTATGCCATGTTCTCCAATCAAAGAGGAAGAAACAAACACAACAAAAAACAACATAATTTGGATTTTGTAGACTGATGCTGATGTTTCCTTTGCAGGTTTGTCTGCTGAACATCAAAGATGAGCCCACAGTGGAGGCGTGTATCGCTGTCTGCTCAGCCAGGATTATCTGTATTGCTGCAGTACCAGGACTTAAGGGAAGGTCAGTACACACACACGCACACACACACACACACACACACATGCACGGATGTGACTGAGTGCACAGATAGACAGGTTGTGTCTGATTTAGAAAAGAATAAATCTGATGACGGTCTCTAATGAAAAGTTTTTTCCAATTTCACTGATTTGTTTTTCTACAAAAAAGAAAGTTATTTTTGTTTCTTTTTAACTATATAAACTGGGCTAAAAGTCAGCCATATAGTATTACCTTTTAATGATCATTAAAAAAGTTGATCCATCTACTGTTCACTGAAGCATCATCAGAAATAGTCTCAGGGGATGGGTGGCTGTCAAGAAACCATCCTTAAGAAAGGGAAACACGGAGGAAAGGCTGAGGTATTCTTCAAGTAATTACACAAGACCTGGTCTGAAAATCAGTGGCAACAGGTCTTAAGACTTCAAATCAAGAGGGGAGACGTGCAACATTCAGTGTCTACAGCTATCTGTGAATTATGAACACAAAAGTACTGTCAGATTTGATCCACCATGCAGTACCACCTGGAAAGCTTCTCATTGGTAACAGGTTCATTTTTCTGCATGACAGTGATCCCAAACACATTGCCAATATAGTATAAGCATACCTGAATAGAAAGTACACACAATCCACACAGTCGTGGATTGGCCTCCCCAGCACCTGGACCTTTGCATTATTGAGGCACAGAGACATAGAACAGAACAAAAAGGCAACCAACATTCAAAGAAGAGCTTTGAATGTCCTTCAAGATGCCTGGAGAAATATTCCTGAAGACTACTCAAAGACATTACAAAAAACCTTACTTGAGAGAGTTCAGGCTGTGTTAAAGAATAAATGCAGTTTAAATATTATCAAATACTGACTTTCAAGCTTATTGTACAAACTCTGTTTTTGCTTGCTACGCTGTGTTTCCATCTATCCCTTCAAGTACCTTCTATTTCCCACGACTTTTGCACAGTAGCCTATATACTGCTCCATTAAATCTGTTGAAGAATTTAAATACCAGTCGATATTAGACCCCACAAAATCTTTAATCTCAGTAAAAAACCCAAACAAACAAGATCAAGTGTGCATCTAACGACAGCTACTGTCTGTTCCTGACTTTATCTTAACTAATCGCTCTTGACTTCCCAGGGAGCGTGGATCAGAGCCTCCTCTTGCACCTACCTCTGTGGCAGCTGGTCACACCCAGCAGCAGCTCCTCATATCCATTTCTCAGTCAACTCCAGAATTAACAGAGCAACCCACAGGTGAGTTAGTGGCTTTCTAAATTATATCACTTCATGTTCTTCTTGCGTAAGGTCTTTTGTGAAATTTGTGAAAATGCATTGATTGTATCCAGGACCAGGGGCGGAGCTTGTTCCGTTTGACAGTGACGACACAGATGACGAAGACTCCCCCAGTCCCTCTTCAACCCTACAGAGTCAGGCCAGTCACTCCACCATATCGTCCAGCTACGGCAGTGAGTAAACACTTCGGTCACACACACTTTATTTACACCCTCACGGTCTCTACCAGTCCTTCAAATCTCATCTTCACCCCAAAGATGACGAGGGTCCAGGCTCCAAGGACATGGCTACAGAGACCACCAGCAGTGAGGAGGAGCAGGAGTTCCCAGTGCCGAGCTCATATGGCTCTCAAGGGATGCTGGGGGTCGGTGGCGTAAGCCGCGTCCACGCAGAGAGTCCGATGGATGGCCGTGCCATGCGCCGATCGTCTCGCGGATCTTTTACCCGGGCGAGTCTGGAGGATCTGCTCAGTATAGACCCAGAGGCCTACCAGAGCTCAGTGTGGTTGGGAACGGAGGATGGATGGTGTGTGGAATTACTGGACCTGTGTACTCAAGCGATTTTAATAAGCTATCTTTGTTTGTTTGTTGGTGTACTGCTTTCACCTAATTTCCTATGTTGCTGCCTTTGTTAGCATCCACGTGTACCAGTCCTCAGACAACATCCGAAACCGTAAAAACAGCATGAAGATGCAGCACTCGGCTTCCATCCTCTGTATACTGTGAGTCTGCCTAGCTAACTTTAAAGTAATAGAGAATTATTCAAAAACAAATTTCAAAGGTCAGGAATGCTAGATCTTATTGGATACTATCTAAATCCTGCTTTTACTTTACCTCCTTTCATTTTTCCTTTTTACATCCTTCCTTTTTTCTTACTTCAGGTATTTGGACAACAAAGTGTTTGTGTCCTTAGCAAATGGAGAGGTGATTGTTTACCAGAGAGAAGCAGGTAAGGTCAACTGTGCACGTGATTGGAGTAAGCAATGGCTGAAAAAGAAAACGCTGTAGTGTTGCTTTTGGCATGCAGCACTTTTATTTGTCCCCGATCACAGCATCATTCCACTTCTGTCTTGCATCCTCACTTCACCGTCCTGGCCTGGATCTTTAGTAAACTCTGTTACTGTTGATCTGGATTTGCAGGTAGTTTCTGGGACCCTCAGTCTTCTCAAACATTAGTTCTGGGTACACCTACAAGTCCTGTCACCAAAATGGTTCCCGTAGGAGGGAAGCTGTGGTGTGGCTCACAGAACAGAGTCCTTATCATCAACACATCTACACTAGTACAAGAGGTAGGTGGAAAGATTAGATGAGAGGGAAGCAGAGAAAGATCGGCTTTGTAGGTCAGAATCTGGAGGCTTTAGATTCACATCGGAATAAAAGGCCAGGCTGACGAGACTGACAAGCAGGAGCACTGGCGCGGAAGAAAGTTTACCCCCGTCTCTCTCTTTGTTCCTCCCAGCACTGGTTCCAGGTGGGCACTGACAGCAGTCGGTGCGTGACATGCATGGTGGCGTACAGTCAGGGTGTGTGGCTGGCGTTGCAGGGCAGTGCGCAGGTCAAACTATACCACGCTCAGACCTGGGAGAGCCTGACAGAGGTCGACGTGGCACCAGCTGTGCACAAGATGCTTGCAGGTATGCAGAAAGACTTTTTATGTGTTTTAGTTGTTTGTAGTATTATAGTTCTTTTTATAACATTTTCCTTTTTCAAACTAGTGGAAAGAAAGTGTTTGTCATTTTTAAACTTTAACGGTGTCTGACCACTGTCTGTTATTAATCTGACTTTATTTGGTCCCTGTTCAGGTGCAGATGCGATCATCAGGCAGCACAAGGCCGCCTGTCTGAGAATCACAGCTCTGCTAGCATGTAAGGATCTGCTGTGGATTGGCACCAGCGCAGGTAAGAAAACATGTTTAAATGGATTAACCGGATTTTTAACTTGAATTTGCTATTAAATCAAGATTAGAGTGCGATTTGACATTGTTTTTTGTATGTGTAAATGGCCTGCATTTGTATAGCGCTTTACTTAGTCCCTATGGACCCCAAAGCGCTTTACACTACATTCAGTCATCCACCCATTCACACACTTGTGATGGCAAGCTACAGTGTAGCCACAGCTGCCCTGGGGCGCACTGACAGAGGCGAGGCACTGGCGCCACCGGGCCCTCTGTAGGCAACGGGTGAAGTATCTTGCCCAAGGCAAGGGCCCAACAGGCCCAAGGACACAACGACCGAGACTGTCGGTGACGGGGCTCAAACTGGCAATCTTCCGATTACAAGACGAACTGCCAACTCTTGAGCCACGATCGCCACCATGTGTGGCTCAAATAGCTCACTACGAGCTTCTGTTTTGTTCCAGGGGTGGTTCTTACGCTGGTGATCCCAGCAGTGAGCTCAGGAACTGTGGCCGGGACTCTGAAATTTCCCCTGGTGCCAATGGGCTCAGCCCACGGACACACGGGCCACGTCCGGTTCCTGACGTCAGTCGAACTACCAGAAGGGTTTGACATGAACTTCCCTCCTAATACAAGTGACCCCACAGGTTAGTGCTGCTTCCTTTTTTTGACATTTATTATCAAAAAAATTTCTAACTAGTACATATCACTGATGTAGTAAGGGGCCATTCTCTAATTTATTTCTTTGTTAAATTAAAATATTATATTATTTGAATAATTACACCTTTCTTAGCCATACATTTCTTTTTAAATCAAATGTATATATATTTAAAATTAATCAATCAAAAACCTAAACACTACAAAAGTGCTCATCCCCACAGTCAGGTAAAGTGGACAAGCACTGTGTTTTGTGTGCTTCAAATCCAATAAGGTGTATATATCACAATCAATTCCTCATAGTAGGTCCAGTGTCTCTCTTCATTTGTCAGAATTTGTCTGTTTTATCTCATAATTTCATAAGAAGCTTTTAGTTGAAGTTGCTGGTATGACATATTTTACTGTTAGGGAATTGTAAGAGGGGAAAAAAGAATTATTGAATGGCAAACTGTAATTTCATGAGTTAAAAATCACGTAGATGTGATTTAATGCCCCTGAGGTTTAATGCCATTTTGTAAAAACCATAAAAATTTCATGTCACTGGTTTTACCTTCTTTATGGATTTGTAACAGCAGACCGTTACTTACGGACCATTACTTACTTGATGACTATTGCATGCTTCTTTAGTTAAATGTATAAAAAAGATTTTTTTAAAAGCATTATGCTATCATTTTTGTGAGCACATGAAGTCAACAAGTTACGTGACAATTTAGTTTAAATGTCTTTGTTCAATGTCTGAGTTTAAATAAGCTTAAATTTATCTTAAGAGATCAATTTTAAGACATCTTGCAGACCCAAAACTGAACATTTGTGTAGAATGACTTTTAGGTTCGTACATATCTTTTCTATTTTGCTCCAGAAATATTCCAACTTCATTCATTTATGTTCAACTTTTAGGCAATCAGTCCCAAAACAGCAGCACAGTTGATGGAAGTCTCCAGAGGCGCGACTCCGCACGCCGCCGAGCTTCTGCGCACATCCCTCCGAAAACCAACCATCTAGTCATTTCCGGTGGCGATGGTTACGAGGACTTCAGACTGACTAATAGCAGTGAAACAGTGGGACGGGATGACAGTACCAACCACCTTTTGCTTTGGAGGGTTTGAGACAATCGAACTGTTAGTTTTACCGACCTGACCCAGCCTCCCTCTGGCTGAAATCAGCGCACAAGCTCCTCGTCCTTTAACCCCATCAGACTCCTCACTTTTCGGTGTTGCTGTTGCGTTCTTCTGCTCGGTCCGCTGGTCTCTATGTGCGTAACGTGGCTGTCGACTCCCCGGACTTCCTAATGAGTACGATCACTTCAAATCCAGTTTTCTTGTGTTAATGTTTCTGATGATGTGCATGTCTGTGTGTGCTTTTTCGGTTTGTGGCATCGGCCGAGTATTATCGGCAAAAAAAAGGTGTTTAGACTGAAGGAGCCAGAAAGACACAGAGAAAGGGGACTTGAACTATCACAGATGGACATATGTTCAAAATGAGAATGACAAACAAGAAAAGTCGACTTGGATTCTGCAGAGTCTCTGCACACGAGGCTGAAAGCGGACATTTATGGAAAAACTCTGGCATGAATCAGGTGAAGCATGAGCTTGTCCTTTGAAATTATGTTTTTTGGAACGAAACACTTCATCTTAACTTGAGCTTCACATAAAACGCCTCCCAGCGATCTATAAATGATTATAAAAAAAAATCAACAAAAGTGAAAGATATTAACACAGACTGTAGTTTGATGGATATTTGGAATAATGAATATGCCCTTGTTTTTTTCAGCGAGATTTTAAGCATATCGAAGTTTTAAATGTCTGATCTTATAAGGAAGTGAAGGACAAACATCAATTCCACTGCCATCGATAATACATGTTACTGCTAACATCATCTTTCCTCCTGTTTAGGGAGAGTAAGCATCATTTATGTGCAATATGTGGCAGTAGAGGTATGTAACAAGACTGAACACATATACTCCCATACATTCATGCACGGCCTTCACTCAGTGAGTCAAGAGATTTGTGAAAAGCACGTGTGTTCTCTGTAGAAAATCACATCAACGTTTATCTTTTTTTTTTTTCTTCACATATTGAATTTTTGTTTAAGATGACAGAAGCGTAGCTGAAGCAGTGTCCCACTACTGGTAGAGGGAAAAAAAAGTAGATTGAAGACATTCCTTCTTAACGCGACTATGCCAAAGCCTTTTGTGTGCTAATGTGTTGACACTAACTGATCTGAAAAGATTTCTTTTGCCGTGAAATTTTCAGTGTTTGGAGCGTTCTGTCACGAGGAGAGATAGGTGATCTTTAAAGATGACGATAGGCTGTGGTAGCAGATGAAGATAGTTATGTACAGTATTTATGGTTTTGATTTTTAGCACCGCCTTTTACAGCACTTAATTTATAGAAGATGTAGCTTCCACTTTTCTTTTCAAGTTTAATAACGAGGAGGCTCGGTTAACAAAACTGATTACCAGGAGACAGATCTGCACACGAGGGGTGTAGGGATACAGTCCGGTCATGGTTCGGTACGATTCACAAGACTGGGTTCTTGCACTGTTTTGCATTATTTCCCTTTGCGCTGCATCTCAGAGCAGCTTTTAGGCAGACTGAAAACACAGCCACTCAACCTCGTAATGTATGGAAGTTTGTTTCCGCAGCCATCTTTAAGAAAATTTTTGAGTTAGTACGTCGAAATTTTGATTTATTATCCTGAAATTTCGAGTTGCGTGGCTTGAAATTTCGACTTACTCAGAAAAAACTTGAAATTTCGAGATGTATTACCTAATAATAACTAAATACCTCAAAATTTCGACGTAGCTCTGTCAATGTCACAAACAAGCTTCCATACGATTGAGTGCCAACTTCTAGAATATGCCTACATTCTTTTCCAGCTCCACTGTGTGTATTGTGGCACTTTCTTTACAGGACATGTAGCACTAAAATGTATGGATACACCTCAAACACACCACATCACACAGACAGGTAGCAGTAGCTGCCGGAGAACCAGATGCTTGTAATAAGGATGATAAGGACAAATGCTGAGCAACTGCACGTGCCTTCAGAGAGATAAAGGTTAAGCCATTTCACTTACACATGCACAGTGACGGTGAAAAGTCAGCTCTGCCTCATCTTATAGCAGTGGAAGAAAATCATGACTACAGCTTGCACACACACACACGCTCGCCAGCCAGGCTTTGGGGTTAATCTGAGATTGTCTTTGATCCCTCCAAGCCTAGCAAATACTGCATTGCACCTTACCAGCCATCTGGGCACTTCTCCTCACCTTTTCCCACATCCATACATGAGGATCCACTGTGAGAGATAGGCTAACAGCTATGAGGATTAGCTGGCCTTTGTGATAGCTGCTAACCAGAAAGCGAGCCTCTGTTAAAGTGTAAAAAAGTGCTACTTAAGTGCTCTGTTATCCAGTTGGAAAGCATTTTCAAAAAAGAGCTTTTTTTCTGGTTCCTCTGTTGAAGAAAAGTTCACGTAGCCTGTTAGCAAAAATTAAACGACTAGCTAAACATTTTGGGATGCATACTTATTCGGTTTCTTGTCGAGAATTAGCTAAAAAAGATTTATATAAATCTTGTGTGTTTATGAGAACAAAAATTAAGAAAAAGCTATCTTAAAAAAAAAACATCTACCAGTGTTTTTGAGGAAAGCTAATACCAAACAAAGTGTGTTGGAATTTATGTCAGTTTATAAAAAATGGAAAAAATAAAGCAGCGAGCTTAGCGGTTAACTAGCTAGCTTTTTCTTGTTTTTTTCAGCTCATAGCGGCTTCACTGTTTCCCATGATTATGGTTTTAACTTTTTACCATATAATGTGATCCTGGTGTCATGGTTTATGGTACACTTAAGTAACTCTCACAAGAAAAATAGAAGGTAACGGTTTAAAATTTTCAGTTTCCGCTAACTTTGAGGTAGCAGACATTTATTATTATTTCTTTAATGTTCAACAGAACTGATTAATGTCAGTGTGTCTGTGTGAAGAACTGCCCAAGATAAAAGTTTGTGTATTTTTGCTGGCTTGAGAGCATCAAAAATCCCTGCAGAAAAGGAGTTAGTAGCCATATTGGTCAACAGTGAAAAAACATCTGTGCGCTGTCTGTGCTATATTTTCATGGTGTGGGGTCTAACGTAATTACTTATTTTCCTAAGCTTTAAAGTACGGAAGCCTGTTTCTGCCACTGGGAAAAACAAAAACAGACAAACAAACAGTTACTCAAAAGTTTAAATTTCGAGATATGGAGTCTGTAAGTCAAAATTTTGAGATGCGTAATTTCGAAAGTTTGAGATAACCTGAACTTTGATATAATAGCTTAAAATTTTAAATGAGATCTACCTGGCTTTTAGTTTTGTGTGACAGAAACAAGCCTCTGAAGAAAAGAGTTTGGTCATGGTCAGCAAGTTTGAATACAGCTTTTTCATAAACTTAGGTTTTCTTCCGCCTTAACAGTATACTTTTACACTGCCTCAGTAGTCACACATGTATAAATGATTGAATAATCACATTTTCAGCAGGAACATTTTAACCCAGTGAAAATGAAACTGAACTCCTTCACACACAACCTTTCTTAACGTCTTAAATATGAAGTAAAAATAATCAAAATCCCGCCATCACTGTAACTATCAGCAACATGTATGTAAACCTCCTCATGCCCATTTGTGAACCGAGTCTTTATTGTTGTAAATATTGGTACATACTGCCTTTTTTCTGTAAATAGTGCACCCATGGTCCTCAAGTGTTGATATGAATCTAATGGCATATTTTTATATATTTGTGTAAGGTTTGTTTTTCCTGTTTGTATTTTTCTCCCCTTCCCCTCTGGCATGCGCTGTCAGTCATGTTTAAGTTATAACTGTCATAGATCTTACAAAAAAAGAAGGCAAGACGACCTCTGACAGATATTCATGTTTTCACTCCAGAACATGCTGATGTTTGCCTTGTTACAGATGGGACCAGGAAGGTAAAAATAAAAGTAAATAAATAAGAAGCTGCAGTTTTGCACTGCCGCCTGGTCGTAACTCTGTTGGACATGTTGCAGCTGTGGTGATGAATCAGAGTTGCTTCCTGTACGTAGCTGTCCTTGTTTTGTCACTGTGGTTTCCTCTTTGTAATTAAATCAGTTCACTGGCTCCAGTTTGTGCTCGTTTTCAGAAAGTTTGCACTTTACAACAAAGTATGTGTAGTCATGTGTGCACATTGCTCAAGAGTTGTGCGGTGCATTAGACATCATACAAGAGCTGGTTGGAAGGAAAAGTGTGTATTTCCCGACTGGTTTCTGGATGCTGCTGGCAAGTGGTGGATGAAATGAAATCAGCTGCAAAGAAGGTGCTTCACTAAATCTTCCTAGCGATTGCTTTGGTTGCTAGCGAATTGACACAGATGCCTGTAGTTTTTCACATTTCTCTGCAAATACTAATTGCCTATTTAATAAGTACAACTTTTCAAATGATGCAACTTTTACTTGCAAGGCAAATCTGTTTGCAGACAAGTCTGTCAGTTCCAGTTAAATTACTGCAGGAATATGCTAGTGACCAAAGCAACCACAGGGTGGTTTTTGCCAACTGACTGGGGAATACACATTTTTTTGCCTAGCGACAGGTAGTTGTCAGGGTTGATTGGTCTGTAAGCCTCTGTGACTGGGACTTGATCAATTTTTGTCCCAGCAGCTGCCATCAACCTCCACCAACAACCCGCAAGTAGTTGGGGATACTCATTTTGCCCTCAGGATCCGTGGCTGTTAGATGGTTGCAGACCAGTCTACGCCTTCGTGACTTGAGATTTATTCACTTTATCCTACACTGTCACCATGATTATCACACCCCGAAAATGTTGGACAAATTAAGTGCTCAGATGTTTAGAGCCTCATTATGAGGCTCTGTCCATCCGTACACGGGTATTTCGGTAGCTTCATTTTAATGTAGTTTGCCGTTTTGTCAACACTTAAATGTTTAAGTAAATGAAAATGTATATTTAAAAAGAAAAATACCTTTGTTTGCGCTGTTATTGTTTCGCGGTTTCTCATTTTCCAAATCGCCACCTATTTTTTCAGCATGCTCTTGATAAGCACTGATTTAGTATTTTTACGTGGACTGAGGTGTTTTTCAATAAGGTAGTTTTTGACTAACATGGTGATGTGATTCTTGGATGTTTATCCAAATTGCACTTTTTGAAGTTTTCTCCTATGGGGCGATCGTGGCTCAAGAGTTGGGAATTCGCCTTGTAATCGGAAGGTTGCCGGTTCGTGCCCCGGCTTGGGCAGTCTCAGCCGTTGTGTCCTTGGGCAAGACACTTCACCCGTTGCCTACTGGTGGTGGTCAGAGGGCCCGGTGGCGCCAGTGTCCGGCAGCCTCGCCTCTGTCAGTGCGCCCCAGGGTGGCTGTGGCTAAAATGCAGTTGCCATCACCAGTGTGTGAATGTGTGTGTGAATGGGTGGATGACTGGTTGTGTAAAGCACTTTGGGGTCCTTAGGGACTAGTAAAGCGCTATATAAATACAGGCCATTTACCATTTACCATCTATGTTTGATAGGAAAGTAGATAAAACGAGCAGAATACCAGTGTTTGTTTCTTTTGCTCACAGACATTAAATTAGTGGAGTTTTTCTATTGAAACTATGATATAGTGCAAATTGGTGAAAAAAATAATTCTGGCCAATATTCTTCAACAGTACAGAACACAAGTTACTATGTTCAGTACTGTACAGTTGCTACCAAAACACTCACTATGTCCGATTATATTGATTGACAAACAGGCTAATTTCCTTAATTCCTTAAAAGTTCATATACACAACAAAATAATTGTACATACGTACACGTTAATAAGATGACAAATTCGAATTTCCCTTTGTTTCTTCTTTGTTTCTCACATTCATGAATGATACTGAGCTTACCCTCACTGCCTCATGACGACAAACAAAGTAACCCCTGTGATTTTCAGCAGGCTATTGCTACTCAACTGCCTTTTAACCCACTGACCTACAATGATGTGTATTGTGATATGATAGTCCTGCAGTATAATTGAATGCGGGACATTTAGAGCACACACACAAATCCACTTGTCCCTCCCTACTTAATGACGACTTGCACACGTTGCAGCGTCTCCACAGAGTATTCAAATGTACTAAACAGTGAGGATCTGTATGATGACTGAAGGAGTCAGCACAGAGATTTGTCTGTGCTTCCCCAGCATCACTGAGAAATATTGTGAGTCATTGCCTGACACCAACTCAATAGTCCAAGCAGTCAGACGATGGAAATCTACTTCATCGCTAATATCAGATGAAACAATGGCAAAGAGGCAACACATCCGAATACGATTATTCGGAATAATAATCTTGGAATCTGCAGGTGTTTAGAAATTGCTCCAAGAGACCTTCTGAACTTGTAAATCTACAATTCTGCTTCTTAGATCTTCAGAGTTTCTTGGACTGTCCCATTATTCTGAGAGTTTGTCAGGCCAATAACTGCTGTCAAACAAATTACTTTCATGACAGAAAAGAGAAACTACCAGCTGAAGTCAATCATGATCACTAACAAGAAGTTAGGCCTTGTCCTTGTCATGTTAAAACACATTATACACTTATGTATGCTGAGGGCCTGCACTGCACTGAAGCCCTCACTTCATAAAACTAGAAAGATATATGCACATGCACATCCACATCAAGGGGTGGGTGGAGGGGCCTGTTGCTGGGAAGAAAACATGCAGACAGTAAAAAAAGAAACAAAAACACTTGGTCACTGCTGGGCTCCAGTTTTATGTATTTAATGCACCACAAAAATGAAGGTTTCAAGCATATTTGCTTTTCATAAGACACTTTTACACTTAGTGGCTCTGCTACTATTTTGAACCGTGAATCATTCAAAACGACTCCAGGAGAATCCAAGAAAATCTGAAAATGAGCATAATAGGTCCCTTTTAATATTACTTAGCCTGAATTTATTTATAGAACCAGAGGATTACAATAATAATGTGGTATTAAAATATTTTCCTGGGCTAGCTCTGTTGTCTAGGAAATGAAACCTTGTTGGCTTTACGGTGTAATATGGAGTAGATTTAAAGTATTTAAAAAAAAGTCTTGGCAAAAATGTCACAAGAAAAACTTCTAAAATGAGTTAAATATAAAACAATGAAACATTAAGCTTATTCTTTTCATTGTCGGACTATATTAAATTTAGTTTTTAATATGGAACGTTTTTTATTCATCTGTAGTTTAGTGTTTATTTAGCTTTAAACACTCTGGGCCTCCATATTGCGAACTGAATCTGCCAGGCTGTGAGCCACAGGTGGCTGTTGCCTATACTACCGGCAACAGAGGGGGTTTACATGCACACACACACACTGACGGGGGTTTCAGCTTGCAGCAGTGACGCACTGTGAGCTCAGAGTTAGCCAGCTCCGTGTTTATGTGCCACACACACACGCACAGAGGAGCCGGGGAGAGAGAGAGAGGGGGGAACCTCAACACCGGCTTTGTGGTTTTTATCCATTGCCAAGCTTTTTAATTACACCTGCTAATCTAGTCGCCTGTGATCGATGATGCTCGTCTCTGAACACTGATTTTCACTCCGTTTATTCACCAAACCGGTAAGTCAAACAACTTTTTTTCCTCTTTAAAACAAGAGGGGATAACCTGCATGGCTGCTGAAGCCGGTAGTTAAGTTGTGGCAGAATCGTTTGGAGCTTCACTCGCCACTAAGCCGGTGTTGCAGACCAGACCGCTTTTACGCACGGCGGTAACGTTTTCGTGTGACTTAACCGGCACACGACACATACTGGAAGGTTAGAGCCATGCGTTTGGGCGAAAACTTCCGTGCTGTTTAGCTATGAAAGTTTAAAGAAGTACGTTTTTGGTTTGTTTGTTTTTTGATAAAACGGTGCTCTTATATGCGTGTGTGTGTCTGCACAGACTGCGTTTGTATTCATTTTATTTAACATACACATGGACTTCCATAGCGTGTAGCATCTGTAGTGCGTTCATTTAACTTGGCTACTGACTTAAAATTTAGCCTAGCCGCCTTTATCGATCACTAAATAGTTTGAATATTCATATGAACAGTAAAGCAGTCACTAATACTTAATTAAACTAAATGGAATGAATAGACGGTTGTGATACCGCATGTGTAGCGCTTTGTAACGGCAGGATGAGCGCATGCTTCACGTACTGTAATGGGTGCGTGATGACCTCACTGATGGTGTGATCCACCTACTCGCTTTTTAACGAAGTTCTTGCTCTGATTTATTCGCATATGTTTTTCCTATTAGGTTTAAAGTCTTATAGCAGCCAATTAAGTCAATTAAATCTCGCACAAACTATTCTGCCGAGAAGCGGAGAAGCTGCAAACACGTCAAGTTGGTTCAATTACCGCGTTCAGACAGTTTCACTTTTGCAGCGTGTGCTCCAGTAACTGCTCATTTCAAACCGTGCCTTAGCGCCATCACATACAACACCATACTTGAGTGGTTTTGGCAGGATATACTGCTGCGTAAGGAGCACACCGCAATAGGAGCCAGCTCCCCTGATTACACACACACAAATGCGCAAGCCCCGAGATGAGACTGTCATCTTTGGCAGAGGGCTTCCTTTGTCTGAATCCCAAATTCCAGCACGCTTGTATCAATAACAGGGTTTGAACTTTACTCACTCACATGCGCTTTTCACCAGAAGAGGGCCACGTTCGGCTTCCCCAGTCCCGGTGTTTTTACAGCGCAGTCGTTTTAGGGAGTTTTTTCTTAACTGAATGTGTGCAAAATTTATTCATCTGACGTGATGTTTCGGGAAGACAGACTTCCTGCTTCCTGTCATGTACTTTCACAGCTCATTGTGAAAGACCGTGCAGCAGAGTGGGGTGATGAAATCCCTCCAGTGGTTTACTGGTTTGGGTTAAACAGCCTTTTAATGAGTGCGGTGGTATTAAATATTTAAGTATATTTCCCATACAGTGGCTCAGCCACTAATAAAATATGTATGAAGATAAAATGAAGCTGATTGGAAGAAGAAAGTAGAGGGTTTAAAAATGGAAGTAAATCCTTCTGCCTGAACTCGTCTGAACTGCGTAACCAACTGTTGGACCATGTTTCAGTGGATGCTGCTTTTTGGGAGACTGCAGTGTATGTGGATCATTAGGTGTATTTTTTTTGAGTGAGAGTTCAGGGAGTGATGTAATGTGTTAAAAGTTTTTTAACATTTGAGAATTTACATTAAAAAATATTATTTTCTCTTTGTAGCTTGTCTGGCAGATTTTGGAGTCAGAATTGTGACTGCAAAGAGGAGCATCTACAGGCTGTTTCTTGTTTATTTATTCATTTTATTATGATTATTTATGCCATTACACCTTAGTGATGTGCAGTTTGTTTTTTTCTGTCGGTTTTGACAGCTAAGGCATTCCTCAAAAGCGTTTACACAGGCTTAAACTTTTGGGTATTACCCTGGTTTAAACAAACATGCATGTCTCTCACATATGTTTCTTCTTTGGCTTGATTATTGTAAGTTTAGGCAATCTGATGCATTGCAACTTTTTACCATGTTTTGTGCTCAGCTGGTGTTCCAGTTAAATGCATGCTCTCCTTAATTAGGAGTTGGTGCAGTTATCATGAACTAAGTGTAACTCCCATTTTACCTCTCCACCCACCCAGCATTTACTGTGTGCTGTACTCATGAGAATGAGAAAGAGGCAAATGGAAAAGGCGAGATTGATTGAAAACAGGCAGATAAAAGTATATGTTCACTGCAGCCTGGAGCAGATAAGAAGCCTGAGATTTACTTGTATTGCAGTGATGTACTGCTTCACCTCTGAGCGTGTGTGAGTGCATGTGGGAGTCAAAGCCTAAGCTTCAATTAACCTGTCAATCGCATCATCTGTCTGTCCATCTGTCCAACCAGAGTGGTTGGGAGTGCCGCCCGGCCCTCTTCCGCCCTCGTGCCACAGCTGCCTGCATGCCTCCCCAATGTCAGCCAGGAAACTCACTGCCAATGAAATTCCCACTGCACAAACCGCAGATCCCAATCCAAGCCGGTTCAGCATACACACACACACACACACACACACACACACACACACACACACACACACACACACACACACTAGTGGAGGATTGCATAATTACAGACAGAAAGACCTGGAAAGATGCTGGCATGAGCAAAAGTGCTCGCCTCCTCACACATATACGCCCTTCGTTTGTTTTAGATTAAGACAGCAAACTGCAAGTCACGCTGCACAGAGTTTCCGTCTGTCAGGCTCATTCATTTGACAGTCTGGTTATGGAAGAGTGTCACTTCCCGGATGTCTCGTTTCTTTGTTATCTCAAGTTTACAAAAGTCTGCTGTGGTTTCAGCTGCATTCTCGCCCTGCGTACCCCAATGACCTCTCCCCTCTCGGTCTTCTGTATCCCCTGTCGCTGCCTACTGTATGCTGTTTAATGACACAGGTTTAAAAATAAGCTCTGAGAAAACAGGAAGAAAGGGACTGCAGATTTTTTTTGCTGCTCCACAGACGCTGTGAGAGGCAAGATAAATCTAAAAGCAACCACAAGCTAGCTGAACTCGCCAGTAACCAGTCGCTGGCTTTGCACTGCCAGAGCAAATCACACATCAACATGTCCGGGTCGATGTCTTTGTGACGAGACACGAGCTAGTGGCTGTGTGAGTGTTGTTCGCGTGTGTCTTATGTGAGAAGTGCTACAAGCATGCCCAATTTAAATACAACCGCTGAGTAATGACAAAGTAGTATTCAAAGCAGGAATTTTATGGTCTGCTGCAGCACTTTTACAGAGGTATTAATACAGGATATTGTGAAATTATGCTATAATTCAGATCTGCTGCAACATAGAAATTTATAAGACACTGTTGTGTATGTGCACAAATATGTGCGAGTTATTCATGCCATTGTAAGAGAAGGGCTGGTGAAAATTCACTGCTCTTACTCTGTCTCAGAGTCTCTGCACTGCAGTAGACCTACATCAAACTCAGCCAGAATAATTCTGCCAGAACTGCTTTTTGTGAACTGAATAAATTCTGACATTGCTATAACGATGAGTATATTTTTATTAGCATGCATTAATAATACAATTAGCTTTCCAGTATTTTACAAAGTTCCATCCATCCATCCATCCATCCATCCATCTTCATCCGCTTTATCCGAGGCCGGGTCGCGGGGGCAGCAGCCTAAGCAAAGAGGCTCAGACCTCCCTCTCCCCAGCCACCTCCTCCAGCTTATCCGGGGGAATACCAAGGCGTTCCCAGGCCAGCCGAGAGATATAATCTCTCCAGCGTGTCCTGGGTCTGCCCCGGGGCCTCCTCCCGGTGGGACATGCCTGGAACACCTCACCCAGGAGGCGCCCAGGGGGCATCCTTGTCAGATGCCCGAACCACCTCAGCTGGCTCCTTTCGATGTGGAGGAGCAGCTGCTCTACTCTGAGCCCCTCCCGGATGGCCGAACTTCTCACCCTGTCTCTAAGGGAGAGGCCAGCCACCCTTCGGAGGAAGCTCATTTCTGCCGCTTGTATCCGCGATCTCGTTCTTTCGGTCACTACCCACAGCTCGTGGCCACAGGTGAGGGTAGGGACGTAGATCGACCGGTAAATTGAGAGCTTCGCTTTTACACTCAGCTCCCTCTTCACCACGACGGACCGGTGCAGCGTCCGCATTACTGCAGCTGCAGCCCCAATCCGTCTGTCGATCTCCGGCTCCCTTCTCCCATCACTTGCGAACAAGATTTTACAAAGTTACAAACATGAAAACATCAGTTGACTCTGCATCACCATCGGCTCGGTTGTGATGCGACTTTGATGTACATTACATAGACAGGGCTGAAAATACTGTAATCAATAGAGGTGGAAACTAGAGTACACTCACCGTAAACTTCATTAGTTACTTAGTATCTTGCTATTACCAGGCTGGACCTACTTTTGCCTTCAGAGCGGTCTAAATGTTTTTTGGCATAGATTCAAGAAGGTGCTGGAAACTTTTCTCAGAGCTTTTGGTCCATGTTGATGGGATAGCATCACGTAGTTGGTGCAGATTTGCCAGCTGCACATCCAAGATGTGAATCCTCTGCTCCACCACATCCCAAAGTTGCTCTATTGGATTGATATCTGGTGACTGTGGAGCCAGTTTGAGTACAGTGAACTGACTGTCATGTACAAGAAACCACTTTGAGATGATTTGAGCTTTGTGACATGGTGTGTTAGCCTGTTGGAAGCAGCCAGCAGATGATGGGTACGCAGTAAAGGTCACCATCAGCAACTTGAATTGCTGATATAAGGCAGGATGGATCCATGCTTTTCATGTCCCCGCAAAAATCAAGACTCATCCGACCAGGCAGCGTTTTTCCAATTTTTGTCCAGTGTTGGTGAGCCCATGTGAGCTGTTGCTTCAGATTTGTGTTCTCAGCTTACAGGAGTGGCACTCGGTGTCTTCTGCTGTAGCCCATCTGCTTCAAGGTGTGATGTGTTGTGTGTTCAGGGATTCTCTTCTGCATACCTTGGTTGTAACAACCATCCATCAACAATGGGTTTTTACCCACTCTCTTTTTCGGACCATACTCGGTAAACTTTCAGTTTCATTATTTATATGGCCCCAAACCACAACAACCACGCCCAACAGTCGCCTCAAGGCACTTTATTCTGTAAGAGAAATACCCTACAATAACAGAGAAAAAACCCCAACAATTAAGAGAGATGGTTGTGTGGGAAAATCCCAATAGGTACTGTAGTGGGACCAACAACTTTGCCACATTCAGAGTCACTTAAATCACCTTTCTTTCCATTTCTGATGCTTGCTTTAAACTTCAGCGGGTCCTCTTTTGCTCAATCACTCAACCACCTTTTATGTGCTTTTTCTGTTTGAGTGTTTTCTGTCTAACATTCTCACTCTGTTGTATGATAACAGCAACCTGAGGTTGGTATCTTGCCCAGGTATTTTTGGCATGCAGACTGGAGCAGCCAGGGATCGACCTGCTCTACCTCCTGAGTTAGAGCCCCATGTCTGCATGCCTGAATGCACTAACTTGCTGCCAAGTGGCTGGCTGATTCATTTTTAATTGATTCTGGTTTTTTTTATTTATTAACAAGCAAAAAGATTATTAAAGATGAATTTTGTTTATGTTAATTTATGTGTGTGTTGTGTCCCTTCCTGAAGCATGATGAGGGGATAGTCTTCTCATATTCTAGATTTTATTTCCACTGATCAGAGCCAGACTGTCTTTTATCCTAAGCTTAGCTAACTGGCTAATGTATATACAGTTACATATATTTACTGTGCAGACTTGTTTACTTATCTAACAGCTGGTAAAAGCAACCTTTTATTATAAGCTCACTCATCTTTTCATGACTCTAGATCACATGTATGAATAGTGCAGGTATCCAAATAAAAATCCTGTTTTCCTTACTGAGCTCATCCTCTGAGGCAGTTTGTTTTTTTTTACCTCGCAGCGACTAAAACAGTAATTAAGTGAATCCTTTGTATTTGGTGGACAAATTGAGATAACATGTTAGAAGGGTTGTTTTCGTATTGCTTTCACATGTTTGCGTGTGTGAAAATGTGTTTTATGATAGCACGTGTGTGTCTGTGTATAAGCAGTGAATCATTATTTAAAATGCTTGAACACGAGGAGGTGATTTACATCCACTGTTAATGACGGCGGTGATGTAAGGGAAAACCGCGAGCGCTGGAAAAAACAAGTCCGCAGGTTCCACTTTTTCGCAACTCAAGACCATCCTGTGAAAACCCAGAAAACAGAAGAGCGTGGATCCTTTTACGGCTGTTTTGCAGTCTGAATTGGTTTGTGGTTGGCGTGGTGCCTTAAACAACAGCAAAGTGTTGTCTCCTCTGTGAAAAACACTTTTTTTTTTCTTGACAATTCGGGCGAAATCTAAATTAATGGGAAAGTCTTCAAAAACATCTCTATCTCCAAGACTTCCATCTTTTGTGTGGCCATTTATGCAAAATGCAAAGCATTCCTGAATTTACGACTTCCCATACAATGCTGCATCTGCTTGCAACAACTAAGAGGTTGGAAAAAAAAGTAATGATTCTTATTTGTGTTTGTGCACATGGTTCATCTGTGGTAGCTGCAGGAAAATGACGTTGTAGTGTTCTCCTGCTCTCTGGTTCCCTCTCTGGTGCCCTCTTTTTCTCTGCTCTGGTCAGTTCACCTTCTCTCGTTCCAACTCGGTGATGTCTACGTGACACAAGAGAAGCCCGGTAAGTTTCAGCCGGTGTTCAGTTCCACTGGAAAACATGACCAAAGGATACAGATGAGGCCCAACAGACGCAAATGGAGAGTGAGGGAAAACGCATCCGTCTGCAGACGCATGTGAAGGGGCGACAATTGCCCAGTTATCGCACACGTTCCCCATAATGAGACATTGCCTGAGCACTAACGTAGAAAGCGTTGGCGTAAATCAGCTTTTCATTTGCCAATAATGGGCACCTCTGTGAAGTCAAACAGAGGGTATGGTTGCTCTGATCACGTCGCTGACATACACGTGCACATTATCTCTCAGGACACGAAATGTCTGATGAAGAATGGAGTATAATTACCTTAAACCTTTTTTGCCACCTCAGTTCTTTTTTATTGTATTTGACTTCTTGGCCCGTAAGATAATAGCTGCTTACGTGCGTCACAGCTAGGTACCCCCCATCATGACTACAATAGGGTAGCCATTATCACCATATGAAGTCGTGGTTGGAGTTTTATTGTTCCAGGCCTGTGACGGAGAGGGAAATCCAAGACTTTTTTTTTGCATGCATGCATGCATGCATTGACATGAGCATCAGTTTTTACTTGAGCGAAGGGTGATATTGAATGTGCATTTCTGAAATGGTGTATCATTGAGCTCCAAGAGGTTAAAACGGTTAAGGAATTAAGGCAAACAACCCTCTTTCAG
>NW_005187404.1:4815601-4832206 GCF_000239375.1 Pundamilia nyererei
ATCGCACCTGCAGAGCAAAGGAAGGATATCTGGAAATATTTTGAACCAATAGCTGATTAATAAAAAAGACACAATTCTTTAACTGCCAACCTTTTTCATTCAGTTCACACGTTTGTTTGTTTTTTGGTTTTCTTTAGCACAAAGCAACTCAGTGGTGGTGAAAAGCTAAACCTGACCCGGTCAACGACAATGTCTAACCTGGTCAACAGCAAGCATTTTAGGGTTATTGTCTAACTCGGTGTTAATAATTCCCAAATCCATTATTTAAAACTAATAGGTTTATTATTGTTAACTAATGTGTTATTTTAGGCCAACTGTGCCTGTTGCCACAGTAAATAATAAATACGTCAGTCCACTGAGTCTGATTTTTGGTGGGAATACTGCATGAAACCTCAATAAACCACATTGGTCCATGTGTTCAGTTACTCCCAGTATTCACATTGGTGAGTAAGTTTTAATCGAGGATATATGACCTTTAAATTTGAAAAAAGTGCACTTGCTTAACAGGATTATGTACCGTAATAATATACAACTGGGACAGAGTGTAGAGTCAGTTCTGTTATGGTGCCCTTGGAACAGAGAGGGTTAAAGACACCAAACAAATCCAGGCTTGATTTATTCATTTGATAACAAACCAAAGTGAGTTTTAGTTTTAAACCAAAGAGATGTTTTAGTGTGACCTGCAAAGGTTCACAGATCTAGAATCAGTGTGAAAGTGCTACAAAATGTTAAGTGTTAGCTTCCAACAACAGCTGCAACTAAAACATGATTGATCCAAACGCTCTACGGATAGGATTCCCCAAATCTTTATTTTGTGAAGTTCACATTTTAATTCATTTATGCTAGTATTTTAATGCGCCATTGTGTGATTGGGTTTATGTGACCATACCACGGGATCCTGTGAATATTTATATTTGCATGTTTTGCATTTGGGTGTTTGGTTACCTATTTGTAAAAGCAGATTTTGGGGAGTCCCATTTCACAAATTTGTAATTATGTCTGAAACTGTATTTTAATGCATTGGTAAATAAAATAACGTTTAATCAAAGAAAAAAAATAAAATAAAATGAAATGTATATAAAAAACATGAATATAATAAGTTACTTTGTAACTTTGGTACATGCATTTTTGAGACCTCGACATCATCAGTGAGTTTTTTTTCCCCCTCTTAAAGAAATTGCATGATACATTTGATGGTAATGAATTGCACAAAAATGTGCAAATATGATCCAAATTAAAACTCATATATATAAATTTGTTGTCAGAAGATTCAATAATACTTATACTACTTATACTAATATTTTCTTGCAGTTATTTCATGGTTCAGGCATTACAGGGATAGCATATTAAACAAACTGAGTCTTCAATTTACGCTAATTAAGCTTATTTAGACTAACAGAATACTATTATTTTAGCAAATCAATGCAACCATCCATCCATTCGCTTCCACTTAGCTTTTTTCAGGGTTGCAGATGGGGTGGAGCCTATCCTACATGTCTTAGCGCGAGAGGCGGGGTACACCCTGGACAGGTTGCCAGTCTGTTGCAGGGCTAACACATAGACACAGGCAACCATTCGCACTCACAGTCACTCCTGCATTCACACCTATTGGCAATATAGAGTTACCAATTAACCCATCCCCACTAACTGCATGTTTTTGGACCGTGGGAGGAAGCCAGAGTACCCGGGGAGAACCCATGCAAACTCCACACAGAAAGACCCTGGCCTGATGGTGGAATTGAACTCAGGACCTTCTTGCTGTGAGGCAGCAATGCTAGCCACCGTTTGCAACCATTATGGCAAAAACAAATTGTTATTGGTATCTATCGTTACACAAAATTTGAAAACGATGTCTTGAAACTGTGGATGCTAGACTGCTAAAAAACAGGTAAACAAAGGGGTGGAGAACTTGAAATCTAGAAAAGAAAAGCCTACAAACTAAAGTGAAGTATCAGTTTGGACAGCTGTTTACTGCTTTTTTTTTCATTCCAAGAGCTATTACTGGAATGGCATTTCATGTAACAACCAATTGATAAAGCTTTAGCGATTACTCATCGTTGCCAGGGAACACCACTGTTAAATAACTCAAACGTGCCAGATCTGTCAGCATGACTGGGCCGTTCTTGTGTGTCTAGACTTTTCACAGAAAAATTAAATAGAGTCCCATGCCTGACCAAAATCCTGGCTCATTGTTTGGAAGCCAATAACATGGTGGCTTCGACTCGGTTTACCTGTGATCTCAGGCGCTGCTCAGTCACCTCTGCCTGAAAGGCGAGGAGTTCCACTCATTCTTGTGTTTCCTCTTTTGTGGTTTTTTCCTTCCTTCACAGCTTCATCCTGAAGGATTTCTCAGCTGAGCTGCAGCATGACATCAAGGAGCCAGAAAAAGCTCTCCAACACATTTAACTGGTCCTCGCCTCCAAAACCACCACAGAAGAGAATAACAGCCATGTTTTTGTCATGCCTTCGCCATTACTTCTTTATTATTGCTATTTTCAGAACCGAGCAGAGCATGTGACTGGTCATCTGACGTTTTCGTAACTTGTTATTTGTATGTGTGAAACAACAGCGTGCAGGCTTTGGGGTAATTACTGTTTTACAAAGTTTAGAAAAAGTCATCGCTCTCCTCTCCCTTTCCTTTGAGGTGTTTTTCTTTTTTAATTGTTATCCTGTTTTGTTGTTTTCGCCCGTTCACATAAAATGACGAAAGCACTCCGGGTGTTGGCGTCGCGTTGGCGTCTTTGTTGTGTTTGCAGGGATATTCTTAGAGGTGCTAATGTCCTGTTATATCCTCCCTCTCTTCCTACGCTCTTGTCCCCTCTCCCTCTTTTTTTTCATTACAATATCCATCTGACTGCAGCCTCCAAGCCCGAGCACATGGCTGTCACATGCGTGCAAGCAGGGTTATCATATCGGAGCGATATAACCAAGAAACTGCAATTACAGACCAGAAAGCAACTAGAAGTTAGCTATGACATGACTGTGAGTGTTTACTGGTGTGTTGACCAGTAGCTACAGACTAATTACATATCACATGCAAACACAGAGGCTAATGGGATCTCTCCAGGTGACTCTTTTAAACAGCCACCTAATTAACACAATAGTTAATGATGAGGTAGATGAAGATGAATGTTTGAGTCAGATACCTGACTTGCTTAAAAAGGAAATAATAATAATGATGATGTTGTTATTGCACTGGTAAGATTTGTTTTGGATTTTTTTTTTAATGTAATTCGTAGTTTTATAATTTTTTAATTTTTTTTTTTTTACAAAATATAGAACGTTGCCACAGGAATCAGCATGCATAGTAAATCAACTACATAGTCCCTCTTTTCCGTCACCATGCAACAATTATCCTGGGCTACAACTAAGCAACTTCCACCACTTGTGAAAAAGATCTGAAAATTAAAAACAGATTAAAAAACTGAATCAAAAATCTGGGGTGGATTTAATGAATATGATATAATAAACTCATAAGTATAAAAAGGTGTGGCTACTATGATGTGATCCAGTAGTTTCTGAAGACTCGTTCGGGATCCTCTAGATGAGCGTTTTCGTATCCGCCATCATGATGTGATATGGAGGGTGAAACTGCTTGCTCATTGGTTAATGAATTGCCTCACAGCAAGAAGGTCCTGAGTTCAATTCCACCATCAGGGTGGGGTCTTTCTGTGCGGAGTTTGCATGTTCTCCCCGTGTTTGCGTGGGTTCTCCCTGGGTACTCCAGCTTCCTCCCACAGTCCAAAGACATGCAGTTAGTGGGGATAGGTTGATTGAAAACACTAAACTGCCCATAGGTGTGAATGCAGGACTGAAGGTCAGTGTGAATGGTTGTCTGTGTCTATGTGTTAGCCCTGTGACAGACTGGCGACCTGTCCAGGCTGTACCCCGCCTCTCGCCCTAAGACAGCTGGGATAGGCTCCAGCGCCCCCCGCCACCCTGAAAAGGATAAGTGGAAGCGAATGGATG
The DNA here is from genome assembly GCF_000239375.1 of Pundamilia nyererei. Lineage (NCBI taxonomy): Eukaryota > Metazoa > Chordata > Actinopteri > Cichliformes > Cichlidae > Pundamilia > Pundamilia nyererei. The sequence continues at coordinate 4,819,571 of NW_005187404.1, forward strand.
GATGGATTTAGTTTTTAGCTAGTTTCTCGTAGACTTCTATAGGACAACTACAGCCATCACCTGCAGATAGACTTTTGGATTGGTTTTATTTTCCCAGTGTTGAACTATGTTCAAGTTTTACATTGTCTATGAATAGACTTCTAGTGAGTTATGATGACAGCTGCCCACTGCTTTTCTTATCACAGGGTCTTCAATTTAGGGAGTTAGCAAATGTTAGGGTTTGTTAAGAAGCTGTCAGTTTACATTGGTATTTGTCATTTTATTTCCTTTTATAGTTTTTTTTTTATTAATAAAATGGTATTTTATAACAATAGCTGTGCAAATCAAAGGTAAGAATGTGGATTCTGGTAAGGCTGAAACAGAAGAATTCAAAATGAAGAGGAATACCCGGTCGTTCTTAATCTGGTCTTCTTGTGAGTTTTTTCCCTTGTCTCTGATCCTGTTTTGATATTGCCAGACAGGATCTAAAAACATAGACAGGTTGAGGAGAGTGTGTGTTTGAGCCTTGTTTGTGCCTTGAAATAGCATCCATGCTTTTTGGAGATGGAGTGTTTCTGCTGGCTTTGTTGGAGCATGACCTTTAGCGAACACTGGAATGATTTGCAGCTGAGTGTGAAATGTTTGGAAAGACATTCAGCACCTCCAAGTCTGAGACTATGGTTCCCGACTAGAAAATAGTAGAGTGCTCCCTCTGGGTTGGCAGAAAGATGCTTTCCGAAATGCAGATGTTCAAGCATCTGAGGATGTGACTTATGTGACTTCAATAGATCACATGATGGAATGGGGCAAGGTCTCACAGTGGTTCCACCCGAAACCTCTGGCAGTAATGACCCATGCCTATTTTCACGCCCTGACTCATGTGATGAGGTACACGATTAATAGTCAAAGGAACACCTTCAAAGGTACAACCCTCACTAGGGTTTCAATACTGGCGACTCTCCACTTTTTGGTTTTAGAATTGAAGAAATCTCTTGTATGAAAGCCAAAACATCTTCAAAGCACTTAAATAAGTCCAGAACACTTAAACCAAACACTTAAACCACCCTTTTTTCAAGCTATTTAGACTAACATGACCTGGATGACTGAGAACCTTACACAGACATGACTTAGGATCGTATTCAAGCGGAGAAACTGGTTCCGCTGGTGGATTAATATGCAAGTATTGTACTGGACAAGAAACAAGAGAACTGGGCTGGAAGGCGAAGCTTTCGTTTTACCAGTCAACGTACATTTTAACCCATCTATGGTCATGAGATCAGGGTGACGATTCAGTAAAGTAAGGTTGCAAATACAAACAACCAAAATGAGTCATCGCCATAGTTCAGCTGGACTCAGCCATAGGGATAGGGTGAGAAACTTGGATATCCGGAGGGATCCCAGAGTAAAGCCACTGCTATGATGTCTCCTGGGTACCTCACTTTGAGGTTTTTCAGACACACCCAGCTGGGAGGGGACCCCAGAACCTGCTGACAAGATTATATGTTTCATTTGGCCTGGAAACGCCTCTCAATGCCCCAAGGAGTAACGTGTTGCTGGGGAGAAGGATGGCTGAAACACCCTGCTTAGGCTGCTGCCACCAAGATGATGGATGGACTTATGGATGGATTGATGGATGGCATTGTTCTCTGCTGCTTTGCTGAAAATCAGTGACATGAAATGTAAAGTTCTTCCCGAGAACAAGTTTCTTTAAAATACACTGAAAAGTTCTCCAATGCCATGAGCCTGAGAAGTACCAGCAAACAAGAAAATGGTTATTTGAAGGCACTCGTGCCTGTAGCTCCAGTGGAAGTCCCACGTGTTGGCGGTCCCTACTGTAGTGGTTTTGAGAAGAAATCCAGAGTCAAAGAGGATTTAAATGCAAAAGCATCACATGCAGACATTGCAAGCTTGGATTGTCTGGCTGTGAACGGTTGACTTCTAAAGGCAGCGGTTAGGCTCATTTTGAACATCCTTTATGGACATCATTTTGTATTTTAATTACAGTTTCCGTGCACATGGCCCTGCTGCACACACTCAGCACATGCAGTGACACTGTAGCTTAAGTATTATTGCACTTACCCGACCAGTGAGAAACAATTAAATGTTACTTAACAGAAAAATAACTTTTAGGAAATGCTTGATCTCTCATCAAAGCTTTTTTTAAAAAGAGGTTTTATTTAACGTTGAAACCCTATGGAGCCATCATTTGAAAGCATATGCATCTCATCAATCTAAAGGATCAACTTCACCTTTCCCTGCTGCACTTAAAGCACATTTGCTTCATTTCTAGAGGTCAAGTGAGGTTCTCTGTGGAAGTCCTCACATTCCTCTACCCCTCCAGCTCGATCCAGTTTGTTACTTGACACTTTCCAAAAAAAGGAGGTACTTAATTGCAGGTCCCGTTTTTGTTTTGCTCTCTCTATCATTGTCGTTTTATTGATCATTTTTTCCCCTTGTTCGGCTATGTGTGCGCACAAGCGCATGTTTGCATGTGTGTCTGAGTGCACATATACAGTATGTGTGCATGTGTGACTTGTAATTAGCCTCTTGCTCTGGTCTGTATGGCATTTTAACAAATGCTTCTATATATATCATGCTATCAGGCTGAGGTTTTAGCAGTGTCACTCCCTGCCACTTTCTCCTCTTTCCATCCCTCTCTCTTTCGCTCTTCTCTTCCTGTTCGACCAGATCGGCCCTTGCCCTTCAGCCCCGCCGTGTTTTTTTATAAGCTAGTGGTTTCTCTGTCCTCGCTTTATCTCTCTCTTCCCCCCTAAAATTATGCCTCGGAAGCCTGTCATTGCCATGAGGCACCTCGCCGGACCAAAATCATAAACTCATTACATGTTTTATTTTCTTGTTTGTATAAGGCATGGCTATTATGGCTTTCCATATGTGTATGTGTGTTTGTGTGTGTTATCTGCATATGTGGTTTTAACATATATGGTAATACATGGTTCTTATGTGCATACATCAGGTGTACAAACCCTGTTAAATGATACCTTCAGCACACGCTTACTGATACGTGTGTGTGTGATGTGTGTACACATGTGTGTCCTGACCAGTGAGTGGGTTTAAGCGGTTCATTTATTTTCCAACTAATGTTTGAAATGTTTTCATGTGTGGTCGAAGGTGAAGTGGTGCCTTGGAGCGGTCACCCACACACACACACACACACACACACGCACCTACACACTCAGACACCCACTCAGACACATACACACACACATGCAGGAGGGGCATGTCCTGAGGCTGTCAGGGGTGTGTCTGTGGTCAGAGTGGCACTATAAGACACAGGCAGGTACACTGGACTTTTCATTCAGCTTCACAGAGTTGTGTGTGTGTTGTGTCTGTGTGTGTCTGTGTGTGTATGCGGCTGAGTTTTCTGTTACTTCTCTAACTTGTTTAACTATCTAAGTGTTTAACAGCTTTTCAGAGTCTTAAACTTTCTAGTTTTTCCTTTTTAAGCGACTTTTCAAAGTTCCACCGAGCTCAGGGTGTTTAATCGAGCATTTTTGCAGCAACTTTTGCACAGTTAAAAGAAAGTAAGGCAGTTTGACTTTGGCCCTGACTCAGCATTTGTAGCAGCACACACAGCATCCCTACTGAGTTGCCACAGCAACTGTGTCAGTCCACTGGAAGTCTGGGGTAAGTATTCAGCTTTGCTTTTCTCCTCTCCCTCCCATTACCCTTTTCACTTTTACAGCCTCCATCTTTCCCCAATATCTCTTTCTCCTGCACTTATTTCTCGTCCTTTCCACTGCGTGTCCTTTTCCCCTTTATTTTTTTGATTTGCACATTCTAAACGCTTCTTATGTTTTTGCTTTTGTCAGTGGCTGTTTTACAAGCCCGTTCAGAGACATTCTGTCTGCAAGTTCCACCTTCTCATTTCTGAGAAAAAAGACTAAATCAGTCTTTGGCATGCAACAGAGTGTCACTACATGCACATCTGATATTTAGATTTCCAAGAAATAGTCTGATATATACAAAGAATTATCATGTATGAATCTGCTGCATGTAACAGGCTATGGATCCTCACCTAATCCTAGCCCGGTGTGAATTCACAGCCCCCACAACTGTGGCAACAAATCCTTTTTTTGTCAGTTGCGTAGTAACACATCACCACATAATATTTCTGTATATTTTTATGGTGAGTTTTGAAAAGTTAGTCTCAAAAATGCATTTGTTTCTATAATATGTATTCAGTGGAATTCATTCAATTTATCACAGTCAGTCAAGCAGATCAGAAAGACGAGTGCAAGAGTTTGGCTTCTCAGCAGTATTTAAAAGTTGACAATACAGCAGACTTTGGCCGGAGTGTCAGAATACTATAATTGCAGCTGACAAACCAATAAGTTTGCATAGAAGAGTTGATAAATGGGCTCAAGTCAAAGTTTTCCTCAGTCTGCACTGTGAGGTTTTATATAAATTTAGGTGGACTATATTGATGTAGTTTCAAATGAGCTGTTGTCAGATGTTTTTCAGGTACAGATACTGCAGAGGGGATGACACTGACTTGCTACCATGCAACAGTCACCTGTGGCACAAAGACCCTTTCATTTATTCCTAAGCTTCTTAAAAATATCTGCTAAATAAAGCAGTGCAGTCATCCTCATTTTACCCTCCACCGTCACAATGCGTCACTTAGCTTTGATTGCATGGTTGTTTGAAAACTCTTCTGAATAAAGGGAAATGCCCATCGCAGGGGCAGCACGTGTTATCTAATGAATGCGGTGCAAAATTAATCAGTGCTAAAAGAAATAGCAACAGAAAATCCTCGGTTTGTACCCTGCTGTGCATAAAGAGGACATGATTCACGATAAATGATATTTACAGGATTCACACCTGCTCCTTACCTCCCGATCGCAGGAGCCACGCTTTTGCTCCGGATAAGTGACTCAGGTGTTTTCACGCCGTGTGAACTCCTGCGGTTTTGTGTGAGTGTGCATGCCTGCGCGCTGTGTGACATAATGGAAAGTGCTGTAAGGTCGTCAGTTTTGACGTGTCGTATTTTTCCATATCAGGCTGGGAAAAGTGCCGGCACCCTTTTTTTGTTTTTGTTTACAGCATTTAAAATCTCATAAATCCTCGTGAACTGATCATGTTTTATTATTAACCCCTCGCCTGTTCTTTCTTTAGATCATATGTACATAGACGAATACATTGAAGAAGATGAGGAACCACCTTTGCTGCTCAGCTATTGTCCTCCTCGCGGTAAATATGCGCATGCTTTGTGAGCTCTGTTGTGTAAGAAGAAGAGTGTATCCACACGTGTGCGCACTTCTTCTGATTCACGAGTGTGTTTCTGTGTCTTCCAGCTGTTTGGCTGTGGAGGGACTGCAGCGGTGCAGTCTCGGTGTGGGAAAGGGTGTGCGTGTCTGCAATGCCCGGCAGGCCAGGAGCCTTCCAAGGTGAGACAACATTTTAATATTTTAATAACATTTGTATTGTTTATTATATATTTTAACACTTTCACCTCCTTAACTGCTATAAATATGCTTGTTTCAGTAGGCAACATTTGTCTTTAATTTCTATAGTGTAGAGCAGGGGTGTCAAACTAGACTAGACAGCTGTGCAAAATATGAAGGAAGGCATCGATTTTTGGACTTTTAGCTGCGTTATTTAAAGTTTTGCAGCTTTTCCTGCTAATAAAGACTCCCCTCACAGCCATTCATACTACACCAAAGTAGTTAAGTAATAGATAACAATTAAATAACAGAAAAGTTCCTGCTTTTCACTGTCTACTATAAAGAACATTTTCATCACTCAACCAGTACTTTATGTCTTAGAAATATGGGACAACCTTTCCTGTAATTTTACACACTTCTTTATCTTATATTAATATATCTCAGGGATTAAATGTGTAGTTAAACTTCTTTACTCTGACAGAAAGTGGAGTTTCGCTCGATGTGAAATAGTGTAGAGCTTTAAAACATATTGGACCCAATACATTTCCACAGCTCGTTAAATTACTTATTCAACTCCCTCCGCCTGAGCAGCCACCTGCAGTTTATGTTCAAATCACATTTTCATCTCCTCCATTACATTATAGTCTGTGTATTTGGTCACTGCAGTTGTCAAAAATGAAGTTGTTCTTCTCATGAATCCATAAATATTGGCTGAGTCTTATAAGTGCTGCAAATCTTTATTTTATTTCTAGTTAACACAGAAGCAGGATTTCAAATTAAAACGTTCAGCTCTTTGCTACCCATCAACTCTACAACGCCACAGGGATGCTACGTTTTCTCTTTAAGCCTCTTTTGCCTGACTTTAGACTTTTTCTTTTCTTCTCAGGCTTGTGGGCAGATCCAGAGTCCAGCTGAAGAAGTGCATTGCCAGGTGTGCCCAGCTGGAACCTTTTCAGACGCACTGGACTCTGAGGTTTGCCGTCCACACACCTCCTGTAAGATCCTCGGCCGAAAGCTTGCATCCTCTGGCAACGGGACCTCTGACGCCGTCTGTGGTCACTGTCTGACTGGGTGAGAACTCATGGCCTGAGTTTGTGGTGGTCTACCTGTATGCTTGCTAGTCCACAAAGAGGTCTATCCAACCACAGGGTGGACAATAACGCGGCTTTCATTCAATATTGTAACTCATAAACTTTTATTTGTTCTAAATTAAGTCCTGCAATTTTCTCTGTCTCAAAAAAGCAAGAAAACTGTCACACACACACACACACACGCAGGGACAAACACAGTGTGTCATTCACCACAATGGGCGGGTAACATCAAGAACAGGCACCACTGGACATAACATGCCACAAGCCAAAACCGCTGATTCATTCTTTCACTGTTACACAGCCCCTCGTGTTTTTCTCTTCATCCATCTCTCTAATTAGGCTCTTTTTGGTTCTTTTTCATCCATTCACAGGTTTCACTCCTCTGCCGCTGGGCAAGTTTCCACCCAAAGTCCCTGCGTGAAAAGTAAGCACGCTTCTGCAGATTACCGTGTCTGAACTTGCTTTTAGTGAACTGATTTCTGCTATCACGCTGCCTACTTCTCTGATGTTTTTCGCTCTTCTTCCCCTCTTTCCTCTCAGAAGGGTTGCATGTCAGAGTGGTCCGTAATGTGGGTAACGGTCAGTCTGGTGGAGCAGGAGGACCGGCCAACAGCACAGTGGTGCGCAGCACTGAGGAAAAGACAGCAGAGTACGCCGTGTTTGCCCTAGTGCCCGTCTTCTGTGTGATGGGCCTGCTGGGTATCCTCATCTGCAACATCCTAAAGAAAAAGGGATACCGCTGCACCGGTGAGAAGGAGGGAGGAGATGAAGAGACTGCAACACCGCAGAAAGAAGGTGAGAGATGGGAAGGCTGCTGAGAGAAAATCACAATAATGGGAGCAAAATAGGAAAGTTGCATTTAAGTTCAGGCTGTTGTCGCGTTTGACCATAAAAATGCCAAATTAGCACACTTGGCATGCACACGATGTGGTCAAGTTTCCCTGTCAAGAGTGAAACCAGCCCAGCTCAAAGGGCAGCGCCTTTGCATGTGCACTCAGTCCCCATATGTTTTTTATGTAACTGCACGCGAGTCCATGTGTGAGGCTGTTTTATTTCTTTTTCTCATCTTAGCTGCTTTGAACTTTGACCTCACAGGGGACATTACATGCTGTAATTAGCTAAGCAGGTATTGTTTTAATGTAATGCTCCTATTTGAAAAGGTAAAGTGGGGCATTCTCGTCAACCTCTTCGCCCGCCAACGTCAGAGAAACGGACTTGCGTCAACGCAGAAAGCATAAAAAGAGTCAGGGAGGGCAGGAGAAGAAAAAGATACAGAGGGGAGGGGCGTTAATTGAAAGAGACGTAGAAATTAATCCAAGAGAAAGGTTGTATAAGTTACCATACCCATTCTCTGTTGTTTGCATAATCTTGTTTGAAGTGCTTAAATGTATTTTTTTCACCCTGTGAGCCAAATTAGCCCTTTAAGAGAGTACTCACTTAGGCAACGTCTTTCTTCCTCTTTCTCTGTGCACGCAACTGAGAAATGCACTCATTTCTTTCCTTTATGCTTCTATTGTACTGGATGTACTGTACCTACTAGGTTTCTAGTTTTCTGTAAAAGGTCACATGGCAGGCACACACCTCCAGGCAGCTTTTATTTTATTCAATTGTGTCACAAAACGCATAAAAAGTGTTTTGTTTAGGGTTTTTGGGGGGTGGTGGTGAAAAGATGCTGTGAAGAATGTGGAGTAATAATCAGTTCTACTTTTACAGATTGTACTTTTCTAGATAACCAGATTGCTAACCTGCATTTATGAAACAAACCACACACACTAATGAGCTGGAGTGAGCTTGCCACACTCTACAGTAACCTACTTTGTGTTTTAATTTATTAGAATCCACTGTTGCACAAGTTCTGCAGCAGCCAGACAGCATACACGACACGCAGTTTGTTACAGCCATTTGGTGCAGATAAATAAGCAGACTTAAAGGCTAAGCTGGCTTTTCCTTCGCTCACCTGATGGTGCAAGGCTCTTAGGAAACCTGCATGGAATCGGGAGCGTCAGAGCGCAGCTGCACCCTCGGCAGATCCGACTGTGTGACAGCATGCCTCACGTCAAGTGTTTGTGCAACACCTGTTGTTTCATTTACAGCGTTTTCCATAACTGCAAACATGGTAAATGGCCTGCATTTGTATAGCGCTTTTCTAGTCCCTAAGGACCCCAAAGCGCTTCACACTACATTCAGTCATTCACCCATTCACACACACATTCACACACCGGCAATGGCAAGCTACATTGTAGCCACAGCTGCCCTGGGGCGCACTGACAGAGGCGAGGCTGCCGGACACTGGCGCCACCGGGCCCTCTGACCACCACCAGTAGGCAAACATGGGGTTAGTATCTTGCCCAAGGATATTTGGCAGCCAGGAGGCAGCCTGAGATCGAACCACCGACCTTCGACCTTAGTGGCTAACCTGCTCTGCCACCTTAGCTACAGCATGCAAACAAATGGTTATTTTTCGCTCACTTACTCCTTCTATTAGTGGTTCTTTTTGCATTTTTATGTGCCCTCATAGGAGGATGAGAAGTTTACAGCTGTAGCAGCCTATGTAGCTACGCCTGTGTAGTGGAGGCCAGGGTGATCTATGGAGGAATGCATGCGCGCATGAGAATAGCCAGGGGTCAAAGCAACAGTCGGTGCTCTCTGTGCTCTCTGCCTATTTGTTTTAGCATCACCTTGGTTTCTTTCTCTCTTTGCATCTTGTTGTGAAATTTAAGCCCTTCTTGCACCTGAAGGGAAACTCCCTGAACTCCATCCCTCTTCTGCTATTTCATCATTCCTTCTGCTCTCCATTGATCCGGTTTCCTGCCTCTCTAACATGCCCCTCTCTTCTCATCTGAACACGATACTATCAATTCATCTCTCCTTTCCCAGCTAGATCAATAATTCAATCGGGTACCTCGACTCACTGTTTATGTCGGTCTCTTCATTTCTCCTGTCCTTCCTTGTCCTCTGCCCTCTCTCCTTGATTCTCTGGGTTATTCTCTGTCCTTTTTTCTTCCTCTATCCATTTTTAAAATAAACAGGTAATTCATTTTTATATAGATTGCAGTGTTGGCATGAAAATCTGTATGCTGGGATAGTGGATAGTGATTTGCTTTTTAATTTTGCATTTTGCAAAAAGCATGAAAAAGCATGCAGAAAGCATGCAAGTGAACAATCTCGTTAGGACATAAAGCAGATAACAGAGGTTCATGTATGAGGTCCTCAGTGATGATTAGCAGAAGACCTCATGCATGAGGAAGAATTCCAACTTCAATATAAGACCTCTAATCACCATCATTGCCACATTCGACTCATACTTTAAGGGCTGATGATGCAGAAGAAGTTAGGTACAGTAAGAGGCTGCATATAAAGCAATGACAGCTCTCTTCTTGTTATGTAACAATCATTGTCGCAGTGCACTTACCTGTCTGCACACTGTAGTCCTGACTGGCCTAAGGTTAGAGGAACTTCTTACTCCAGCACTTTTTCCCATCATTCCATCTGAGAGGAAATACCCATGGCGGTAGCAAGGCCAAGCTTAGCTCGGCAGGGCTAAAATCAGATGCTGCGGTGGCAACTCTGACTATGCAGGACTGAGCACAGTTTGCTTCACTGGAGAATGCATCGACCTTAAAATCTGAGGGGGGAACAGAAAGGGCAAATGCAGGGTTGATGCTACAGTAGATGCAACTCTGCAGTTGCTCAAGCATGAGTGCACACAGGAAAAGGTAGAAGTGAGCTGTTGACCGTTAACACAGAACTGCTGCATTTACAGTAAACCTAGATGCAAACATAATTTTTTTTAATCATAAGCCTAAACTTATGATGATTATTAAGCAAACTGAGACTCGTGTGCTGCCGTGATGTACTGTAATTTATGTATTGAAGGCTTGTTATCCATTAGATCTGCCCCTGGTGAGGAGTTAGACTGTAATGCTATTCATTGTTCTAAAGAAAAAAAGACCAAAATGCTGACATGGGGGAAACGTTTAAACAGATAACTAATCAAAAAAAGAAACATTAAAAAAATGTAAAGTAGATACCAACCAGAACTACATAATGGACTAAAATGTGGAATACGGGTAAGGAAGCAGGGCACAGATGGAAGACAATCAGTGAATCGTAGACGTGGTAGGACAAAGACAAGAAGTAGAACAACCAATAAAGGCATAAGTAGACGTAGAAGGTATTTCCACTATTAAACGTGAAACTTGATATCAGGCTGTGACTTTGTTGGAGTATTAAAGAGACGAGAACAACTGCCACCCCGTGAAACTGATGCTGTTATGCTCGCGTAGCAACAGGCACTGTGGAGACAGAGCTATTGTTACGGTCCAACAACAGCCTAATGCTGCTTATGCAAGAAAGACAGAAATACGCATGCACAGTCGCATTTGGCATCTATATTGTCACATTGTGCTCTTTAACACACACACATACGCATTGTCATCTGGTACTGTGGGCCTGGTACATCACACACACACACATACACACACACACACACACACACACACACACACACACACAGCTCAGCAGTGCTGAACAACGCATAACTGCTGAGTGAGCGAATCTCCCTCTCTCCCCTTTATCGTCATTGCTCTCCACTCAGCTGCCTCACTATGCTGTACTATTATGGGATGGTGAGTGGCAGGGGGCCATCTACATCCACCCGTATCAATCAGAGTGTCCCTTGAACAGTGTTAAAAGTGACAAGCAGTGCAATAAAAGCAGTACATACATAAACAATACTGGAAAATCTCTGTTTATTAACATTGCTTCTGCCTTACCTTAGGTAACAGCTGTCCCTACATATCCGATGACCTGAATGAAGACACCATCAGTGTTCTGGTTCGCCTCATTACCGAGAAGAAAGGTAAATACTAACAGTGACATCGCATATAATTTGTGCATTTATTTAACAGATGGCAAGTAGCCTAAAAATTATAATAAACAGCAAATGAGAGTTTCAGCTTTGTCCGCAGCTTATTACTACTAAAGTGATAAATGGCCCAATTGGCCCAAGATATACACAGTAGCTTGGCTTTCCTCTCCAAGTTTCCTGCATCAATTACATCCACCTTATTTATGCACTTCTAATAAACTCCTGAATTACATTTTCACAGGCAGGAGGTGTTTAATTACTCTGATCTATAGTTTGAGTAGCTGGCATTATAGCTAAATGTGTATATGTGTGCTTGCTTCAGAAAATGCTGCTGCGCTGGAGGAACTGCTGCTGGAGTACGAGACCAAAGAGATGGCTATGAGCAAAGGCTCGTCAATCAAGTACAAGACCGCACGCGCGCACTTGCACAACCACAAATCATCACATGCATTTGCTCAGTCATGCTGCCCAAGGTCACACTTAACGAGATGGCAAAGGGGAAGTCTGGGAGAGAGAAAGAGAGGCGCTCGTCAAGAGAAAAGTGCGTGTGGGAGGATGTATCGGCAGAAATGGGAGCAGTGCAGATACATTTTCATACGCTTGCACTGAGCATGGAGACCTAAACTTGAATTTATAGGGCTATAAGTCCACATGCTACTCTCATGTTAATATTCCAGTAGTTCAGTCTGGACATTATTAGTTTCATTTAAGCTCTTTAACTAAAACAAATGCTAAAACATTCACTTAGGAGCGCACATTATTGTGACTGTGTCGGCTACATTTCCTCAGGAGCCTGATAACTGGGAGTGACTCACTCACTCGCCGAGGCTTGAAACCAGCTGCTAACACAGTTTACAGCCGTCTAGTCATGAGTCTGTCACACAGCTTCAAGCCACGCATTTGATATGACTGAGTGCATTTTATGGTAAGAACCTGAGGTTGTAACATAAGCCAAAATTGCTCAAGTTCCCAGAGTTTAATCGATGAGGCTCGAGAGAATGCCACTTTATAACAGTCTGCACTGCAGGGCTTTGATTATTGCTTCGACAGTGATGCCACATTTACCCCAATCATAATTTGTCACCTGTAAACCCCACGAAAGACTAAATTAATGATGTGATGACATGATGAGCATTAGATCTAATTTATTTCAGTGCAGACGTTTCTGGGGCCTGTGGCTGTGCTGCTCAGTGGTTCTGTCACATGTGATCTTTAGATGCCAGAACATTCTCTCTCTCTCTCACACACACGCACACACACACACACACACACACACACACACACACACACA
>NW_005187404.1:4832226-4840090 GCF_000239375.1 Pundamilia nyererei
ACACACACATATACAGACTGTTCTGGAAAGCTTTCAGATCGGTACAGCGCTACAGTACCCATACAGCGCTCGTCTCTTTTGCTCTGCCTTCCCCTGCAAAAAATAAAAAGTGAACAATGAAAAGACACACAAACCAACAAGCTCTGTGCCAGCAGATGAAAACTTTAGATTTGAGTTGCTAAATGATTTTATATTGACACAGAGCAGTGATCGCTGCTGTGATTGGACATATTTATATATTTTGTGCCACATTCTAGCAGTGATTGTGTCCAGGACCAATATTAGGGATGTGCCAGTACCATGCTAGGATATTCTGGAAAGCTTAGTACAGTTTAGTATTATAACCAACACTTTTCTTACCATCACTAGTCTAAATGGCCTTTTTACAATCCTTCTGTAGATTATTTTGTGGTATTTGGATGTAACCTCCACTTACGATTTGTCTAAACTGAATATGTCAACATCAGTTTTTAGTTTTTAATAAATCTAATTTTCCTCCCCCAGGTTCCCGATGCTGTCTCCCTTATCCCAATTCCGCTCCCTTCCCAGGCTCTGCCCTCATCAGTCTCACCACCACACCATCTCCGGCCTCTCTGGCCTGGCCCCCAGACATGGTTACCGCTGCACCCGTTGCGCCCAGAAAAAATGGCCCCCTGTTCTCATTCCACCCCTGGATTCTCTCAAAGATCCCCTGAAGCCCCCCCAGAGTCTCATCCTGCCCTCCCTGGACACATCCTCCGACCAGCAGAAGAGCCCCCTGCTGGGTGGAGAGTGCGTGAATACACACCATACACAAGCCGCTGTGCCAAAAACTGTACAGGAGAAGATGGAAGGAAGTGAAGTGAAGGAGAAAAAGGAAGGAGAGCTCACAGTATTGTCTGTAGGAAGGTACGTGCACTTTATAACACTTTACTAAATACATGTAGCTGGGTGCTGTTCACAGGCTTCACTTTGACATAGTTAAACTTTCCTGTAGCATTTAAATTTTTTTTTGCTGTTACTGAAAGTACCCAGCATCACTGACAATAATAGTATTGCTGTTTTTTACTGAGGTCATGGATTTGAATTGTATACCACCACCTATACAGTTGCACCAGCAAAAATAAATGAGCTCTCACTTGTTACATCACAGCGGCGATTTTCCAGGGTCGGTGTAATCGAGTGGCGTGAAGGTGGTGGAGAGGACTCAGAGGCAGGCAGGGTTGTGAAAGAGGAGCCTTTATTGTCAGAAAACAAAGTTCAAACAACAGGACAAGTTAACACGGAAGATATCTTGACTGAGGACACAGGAAAAGGCAGGACTATAGGTACACACAGGGGACTGATTGCACAACAGGACGCAGAGCACAGGGATTCAATCAGCAGTGGGTGAAAACAATGAAGGTGGGCTGGAAAATCACAGAAAGTAACCATGACGATGCACAAGAGAAACACACTTAAATACACTTAAAAAGGCACGAAGACTAATTATGCAGTTGATTAGTCCAAAAAATGAACCCCTACCTCCTTTTTCTAACTACTTTTCTTTGACCTGCATGGAACGCATCAAGAGGTGAAGGGAAGGTATCAAGGAGAATTTATGAGGACAGAGGAGAAGAGAAGGGCAGTGCTCAGAAAATCCAACTGCACTTACATTAGACTCCTTAACAATGGGATGTCTGTGGTTTTTTGAATTACAATGGACTAAAAAAGAAGGCCCCTTTGAATTCATCCCAAAATGTTCTCACTGTGTTATTCCATTTTTTGCTGGAGAGATGTTCCAGTGTAACTTCAGAGGCTTTCCTACATTCACAAATTATCCAGTTCTGGGTGTTTGTGGTTTGGGTTGAGGAAGGTGAGGGGGAGCCTATCTCAGTTGATCCCAAGTAAAAATTGAATTAACTGGAGACAAAGTCAGAGAGTCATGGCTGAGATGGTTTGAACATGTGCACAGGAGTGATAGTGGATATATGGCAGGAGGAAAAGAGGAAGACTACAGAGAAGAATCAGGGACTTAGTAAAGGAGGAGATGGTGTGACAATTCTGCTGTTTAAATTTGAGAACACCTGTGTGCACCTGTGTACTGTGTTCACTAACATTTACATAACACACAGGAGGACACAGGTACTAACACGCAGACAAGGCAATGTCATAATAGGGTTGTTTTCTGAATGTAATAATGGTTATGTTATATGTTGATTCACAGATTTCAAGTTGCTCAGATCCCGGAGCAGAAACCATGCACAGTGGAGACCAAGAGAGCATCCCAGGAGCAAAGGAACTCCTTCTTCGGTGGGAAGTCCTTCTCCTTGTCTTCCTCATCTGGCATCCGGAGGTAGGAACTCCAAACACAGCAAGAAGTTTTGGCCTCTCTTTCTATCCATGCTGTTTCTTTCTGTTTCATTTCCTCTGTGCACTGCCAGCACTTGAAGACTGTACTGACCAGCGACTGATGTAGTCTTGACAATTGGTTAGATTTAGTCAAATCAAATTGAGATTTATTTAAAATGACAAAAATATCATAATTAATTTTGTTTTTCATTCATGTTTGCAGGTGAAGGGACGATATTGCTACCTCGCTGAAGATGACCTCATTCACCGGCGACGGCTTGACCCGCTGACACCAAGGGTGTTTTATTTAGTTGACTGACACCGATAAACCACAACCACCTGCTGCTGGAAGTAGTTGTTTCTAATAATGCAATAATAGGAATATAACTGTATTTATTATTACATAGGCAGGTTATTGTATTATAGACGTATCGGATGCCGCATCAGAGGCATCACGGCTACATCCGAACAGCAACGGGTCGCGAGACGTCCAAGGACAGAGCGGTTAATAATAACTGACACTAGAAAGAGTGAAGCGTGTATTATACACAAATGCACTCCCGGACTTTTTTTTTTTTAAAAAGGAGTGCTTCCATTTAAAAAAAAGAAAAAACAAAACAACAAAAACAAAAATAATAATAATTTATAAGAATGCACCATAAAAAACAGAAAATCTCCGCCTATCAGCCTGTGGTTTGCAACATCAATGAGCATATGAGTTTTTTAGCACCACAGTTGGCTAATAAGCCAAATAAAAATAAGAAATCTGGATCATTTGACACTTCATTATTTAAAAAAAGGTACGTTTTAAATTTTATTTTAATGTTATATATTTAAATAATTAAATATAAGTAATTTTGCTGACACCAAAACTGAGGAGGTTTCAGACCTCACCTGCTCACTCAGTTAAAACCTTTTAGAGTAAAAAATAAAACCAAATAAAAATGGCGAGATTTACATTTTCGGGATGTACCGATTTTTCTTTAAGAGGGGAACCTCAGGCTATATCGGAGCATTTTTAATGACGCCGCAGCCCATTGGCTCATTCCCAGCTGCTGTCGTCATTAGAGTGAAAGAGTAGTTACAGGGGTGGGTCTCGCTTTTGTAGAAGAAAACATGTAAATGTAAATATAAACATGTAAATATGTAAATATGGGTGGGTTTAGACAAACATGGCGTTTTGTAATTTTAAAGTATGCATGAGGTGATACGTTAGATCCCTTATAATGGGAAAGACAACTGCACTGCACCAGCGAGTGACATTTGTAGTTTATCATTTTAAAAAAAGGAAATAGTTAGAAAAAAACCCAGCAAATGCTACCACACTACCATGCATAAGCCCGAAGGCTGAAGTGCAGCATAAGTTTAACATGATATTTGTTATTTTTCTATCATTTGGGTGCAACATCTCAGTGCTTTTTCCTTCAGCTGTTACAGTTTCCTCTTCCATTCATGAAAACACTCTGTAGCTATGCAATCTTCAAAATTCAAAGAAACCACTTCTATAAACACACACACACAGACACACACGCACATATTTATTTATTTTATTTTATAGTTTAATTCAATAAACCCACCAGTGGCTGCAGAGAATTAGCGGTTTAAATGCCTCAGTCATGCGAGCTCAGTTGGCTTTAGTTTACATCCTCCTGGGTTTTCAAGCGTGTACTATAATGACAGAGGCTTTTTTTAACTGCTCATTTTCATATTTTCTTATTATGTTGTGACAAGGAATATGACAGCATGTCTGGAGGGAAGGGTATTTATTGACTGCGTTACATGTTTTCTTTTGATTTGTTTTTAGTAACATTCTCACTCAGACTACAGTTATCATGAAACGTATTCAAGCTGAAGTGTTGCTGAAAAGAGGGAAGGATTTAAATATTCATCTCATCAGCTTTGTAGCATGCATTTATATAATATTGCAGTTTTTTCCCTGTATGATGTTTTTACTTTTAAAATAAAGAGGTATTTTAAATGCTATCTGGTTTGGTGTTGCACTGCTGTGTGGCTTTGTGGTGTCTGGAGTTGGTGAGTATGTGAGACTTGAGATTTGTGTGAGGCTAGATTATAAAATGGCAAAATATTTGATGGGATTGCTTGAACCATGATGAACTTGTTTGGGGTTGTCACCCCCTAGTGGTTCACTGTAGATTAAAGGGATACTTGAGTCTGTACTGTTGTACGTTACTATAAATTCCCTTCTTTTCCTATGGCTCCTTGATTTAAAAAATTATGGACACACATGGATTTAAATTAGAAGAAAAACATCCATCCATCCATCTTGCCCTATCCCAGCTGCCATAGGCCGAAAGGTGGGGTTAATCCTCGATAGGTTGCCAGTTACCACATTTTAAAAATGTCTTCTTCTTTACTACATGATTTTTACATCCTTCACATTTGTGACATGTGTTTTTCTCCGGGACATCGAGAGCAAGCCTTAAATTTGCAGTGAGGTTGACCCTTGCGGGGAACACACGCATTCCTGTCTTTCATGTCAGAACAACGCTCACAGTAGAAAACCTATTAGTTCTTATACAAACATCAGGTGCTCGAAATTACTCATAAAATCAATTCTCTAAGCACACAGCTGTGATACGCCACGTAGTTTTCTATTTTCATAAATACACTATCTTTATACCCTATACATCCAAAGGCATTTAATGCATTAAGTCAGAAATCAAATACAATATAGACATTTATTTCTAATCTTCAGTCATCATAAATCTCCTTTGTCCTGATTTGCAGTATTTTAACAATAAAACTAAACTTCAGGTTTTTCCCTTTAATTTGCTCTCACTAGGATTCTTAGCAAAAAGAAAACAAAAAATAGTATCTATAACAAAAGTAAAATTAACATCTCAGAAGTGTTGCACCTGCTAAACTAACGACTGGTGCAAATTTAAGATTGAAAAGTGCTCTCTTGAAGAGATCTCATCTGTCATGCAATACTGTGTGTCTATGTAGGTTTTGAACCATCCAGGTGGCAGTAGCTTTGAGTACTTCTTTTTAGGTTCTTCTGTTCAAAAAAACTAATGGGAAGTCCCACTGGTGCTGTCACTTTGGAGGTGGTCCTGAGAGTCATTAACCTTCCTGCAATCATGTTTAATTCAATTCAACTTAAGTGAATATTATTTATATTGAACTAAAACAACAGTTGCCTCGAAGTGCTTTATATTTTAAGGTAAAAACTCTACATTAAAACACACAAAACAACAACAACAATAAAATGACCCACATGGGAAGAAAAAACTTCCTTTTAACAGGAAGAAAACCTCAGAGCAGCGCCAGGCTCTGGGAGGGGCGGCTATCTGCCCCGACCAGTTGGGGGTGAGGGGAGGGAGACAGGACAAAAAACACAGTGTGGAAGAGAGTGGTAGATAAACATGCGAGTCTTTAACAGTCTGTTACTGTTACACAAGCCCAGGTGGCAAACAGTCACATGGTGTTAGTGTTGTGCTGTCAAGTTTTGGATTCCACTGTTTGCTTTTGGTGGCGGCAGTTTGCGCTTCTTAGTGAGATTGCTGCGGGCATCCTGCCCTGCCAGGAAGTAAAGGATGGGGTCCACGCAGCTGTTGGCACTGGCCAAAGGTCGTGTAATCTTGTAGGCCACACTGGAGGCTTCCACCAAGCTGCAGCTGATCTGGTGAATGGATGCAAATGTCATTCAGCGATCTTTTAGAGTCATCATAACATGTTTATTACTAAAGAAGTGCTTGTCCTCACCTGTGCTGGATTCACCTGCCTCATGTATCTAAAAAAGTAGTAAAGACTCCTGGTGAGGTGGAAAGGGAGGAAACACAGCATGAACGCTGCCAGCACGATGATGATCATCTTTACTGACTTCTGTTTGGACCTCTGGGCTGTTAAGCCTCCTCTTTCCTCTTCGGTTCTTGCTCCAGACCCCCAGCCAGTATCTAGAAGCTTTCTCACCATCAGGCCGTAGCAAACCATCACCACCATGAAGGGTAAGACGAACATGAGCACTGATACGACTGAGCTGTACACCAGGAAGTCATCGAAAAGCTCTGGACTGGTGGTGTCGTGGCAGATTCGCTCGGTGTTCACGTCCCTTACAGAGCAGATAACAGATTGCATTTGTTTCGGATCTTTAAACGGCACTCCCCCTGTCTGGCACTCAACCTGAGTAAAAGCTTGGCTGTTCTTTTAAGTGTGTCCCATTAGGGTCACCTAAGATAAGCACAGTACAAAACTGGTGTGCCACAAAAGTCGATAGTCCACACTTAAATGCAATTAGAGACACTTTCACAAAATAAACGAAGACAGAGAAATAAAGTTACAAACATTTAATCACCTAGTTCTTGAAAAGTAGAGAATAGGAGCCTGGCAGAATAACACACAGGCCCACACTGCCACAGACACCAGCCGGGCCTGGCGGGCGCTGACCCAGTTGAGGGAGCGGACCGGATAGCAGATACCAACGAACCGATGCAGGCTGATGCAGGACAGGAACAGGATGGAACCTGTCAGAGAGGGAAAAATGAATGCTTAGCATGCCTTTTTCATAGACTAATAATTATTAGTATTACTGTGTAATTCTTTGTATTAACTAATAGATCATAAAAAAACAAAACAAAACAAAAAAATTGTAACCTGTGGTTTGCACCTTGTTTGTAAACCCTCAGTGTTTATGTTCATGAAGGCGTCTCTTGCGTGTATAATGATATTCCTACCACTTAAGGCATTTTTTTTGGACTTGGTTAGATGATGTGAAGTTGATTTTCTTAACAACGGAAATAATTCTGTGATCATCCACTCAGTTATTCATTTGGCTTCGCTGAGCTGACGACTGCATTTGGGCCCTCCTAAAGCTTTGTGTTTCTCTCTTATTTATTTCGGGTTTATTTGGGTTTTTCAGCCCAATATTGGCCTCTCTGAATTGCACTGACATCTAAGATTATGATGTAAACCTATAAAATACATCAAGGGAACGGCCCTCCCTCAGCCATGAGACTGCTCATCTGAATTAAAGCTGAAAGTCTCCACACACACACACACACACACTGTATTTCACACCTTATTGCATCATACTGCACTGACAAATAATGCATACTGTATTGCAGCATATTATCTTGCAAAGCTGTTCCTCTACAATAAGTCAAGCTCAGCTTTTGTACTGCGCTGTGTGAGTTTGTAGCTTTCCACAACTGTACCGTATAAATTGGCATAAAACAGGAAGCGTATAAGCTTGCAGAAGGGTTCGCTGAACGGCCAGTCGTTCTTGTCGGCGTAGTAGTAGATGAGGAATGGCAGCGTGAAGATGTACAGGGTGTCACACACTGTCAGGTTGAACATATAAATGGTCGAGGGCTTCCAGCGCTTGGTGCGGAACACAATCACATACAACGCAGTGGCGTTCAGCGCTAGGCCAATCACAAACACCAGGGTGTAGCTGACAGGGAGGAGGATATATTTAAAATCATCATTGAACTGACAGTAGCTGGCACTGAAATTGGTTTGGTTGGTCTTGTTGTTGTCAACGCTGGCCATCTTGATGCTGAGAAGACCTGAGGGGAAAATTGTAGAAAGGAAT
>NW_005187404.1:4840332-4863524 GCF_000239375.1 Pundamilia nyererei
ACAGTCCAGCATATCATGCCATACCAAGTATAGGCAAATAGCCAATTGTGATTGCACAATCAAATTAATATAATCCAGCTTGACTCACTTCATTTCTGTAAAATGCACAAGGACATTTCACAGACATTAGTTGTTGCTTTCTTTAATTGTGGGTGAAAGAAGAGAAGGAGCTACTTAAAACCATAACTGATAATTAGACTCTCCTGAAGCTTTTTTTTTCCATTCAAAAATATGAATCTCTGTGTAAGCGGTGGCTCTTAAACAGACAGTACAGTTCCTCCACCTGGCCTAAACAACACCGGGACACCTCTGAATAACATATCAGCGATGCAGTTTCAAAGTTTATTTCAGACACTGATTCACCAACTTATGTACCAACAACTTTTTTAGAAAATATCTGGTGCAGCTGTGGCCCATGGCGGATTAAAAAAAAGCATGTTTTGTTTGGGCATGACAAAGTTGTCTAACAAACCCTCCAGCTGCAAGCGGCAGAAACAGAGGAATAACTTTTTAACTCAAACCAGATTCAGCTTGGAGAGTTTCAGTGGCGTGAGCTGAACATTGCTGGCTCACACAAACTCAGGCCATTTTTCTGTTTATTTGACAAGCCCAAGTTCAGCCATGCAATACAATGGACAGAAAGAGCCTGAAGAAACAACATGCAACCTTATTAAATTCTCAGCTCACCGAGGAGTTAGCCTGCAGCAGACCTACCACCCCCTTCCTCTTTCTGATGTTGTTTTGCTCTCTCTGAACCTTTCGTTCTTCTCTCCTTTACTCTTCTAAACAGCCCTGTGTTACATTTAATCGATAACAGACCCGAGCGTCCATATTTGTAGTTCCTAAGTTTTTGTGCATGCCATACCAAGTTGAGAAGAACTTACCTCTTCGGCAATAAATTCCTTTCTGCTATTTTCTGGTAAAACAGCCGTTCACAAATATCCCCCCCCCAAACAAACCCCAAACCCTAAAAAACATATAGCTTATGAAGTAACTCACACTGTATGGGTGCTATTATCCTGACTATCCTGTCCAAAGTATCCTCACATTGTTGTTTGTGGTTGAATGTGTTCCTGGGAGACTGGAGGCAGTGAAAAAGTTGTGAAGACGTATGACTGTTTGACGAGTTGCGGCGTGTCCACAGTGAGCAAGCATCTGGGGCCTGAGGCTAATATGTTACATATATTCAGTAAAACCAACAGACACCTCGAACTGGTTAAATATTTATGTTTCTCACTTTGGTAAACCTAGAAAGATATATATTTGAATTACTCTTAGTATTATTAAAATAAGAAGACAGATTTTTTTTAGCATGAAAAAAGGCCTTAAATCATCTTTTATTATTAGAGTAAGAAATTTGTAAAAATGTAAGCCTGTAAACTGATGACAACAGTAATAATAATAATCATCTTTATTTATAGATATAAGCTGCACTAGTAAAAGTATTTAGTTCACCAACAACTAAATGGGCATTTTGCTTAACATGCCACCCCCACCCCACCCCCCAAATTCCTTAGGAGAAGACATCAGAGGTGTGTCCAGAGGGAGGGTATGAGGTGGCACAAGCCTCAATCAGATTTGCCCTCACACCTAAGGCCTGATTTAGACTCCTGTGTGGAATCTTTGCAGAGACCACAACATAACCTACTTAAATGACAGACATTGTTGCTGGCGTACGTGCTTGTGCTGGTCCACTACGTGTTAAGTACCTTTTAGTCATGCCCCAGTGTTTTATATGGAGTTCCAGCCAATAGAAACAAATCATTTGAACTTATTTGAAAATTCCCTCGGGTCAGTTTTGATAGTATCAGCAATCACCCTCTATGAGTTTGATGATAATTGTGGGTCCTTGATAATGTGACTGTTATTCTTTTACTGGTAAATTCAAAAACTGTGGAGGAAAAGTAGCCAGAAATGCACATGGGAAGTTGGCCATACTGAGGCTGAGTACAATAGTTCTGGGTTACGTTGATCTGACGTGTAGTTGAAGTTATTCACTTGAAATTATTGCTTTTTTCTTTCCCGTGCTATTGTTTTCTGAAGTTTTGGTTAGGCTACTTGTTAGTGGCTCCATAGTGTCTGGGTTTACACATTTGCCTAACAAGTGAACGATCACTGTCTCAGTACCAGGAGGACACAAAAATCCCTTTCAGGGTTGTGTCAGGACATTTATCTGGTGTGAAAATCTGCCAAATCAAATATACAGAGCTGCTTCAGTTAGTTGGGCCATGCTATTAAAAAAGGTGTGTATGCCTATATTTCTTCAATCATTTTCAATGAAGCTGCCAGTGTGCAAACAAAAGTGCCCACTAGAAGTGGCACAATGTCTTCCTTTGTCATTTTCCTGAATTAATTATTATAAATATGTAACAATTAACTAATAATGATCATGTAGCAAAGGGCATAAAACGTATTTCTCTCACACGCCACAATAATGGTTGTTAACCTGTGAAACTAACGATTTTTTGGATTTTGCATTAACAACAAGGGCTGTGGGCTGTGATGAAATGCACGCTGCTGAGCTTTGTTCTAATCTTAACTTTAGTTTAAGATTTAGGCGGTACACCACAGGGGGGCCAGCACACTGTATGCACACTTAAACACCAGTGGGAGCCACTCAGTAGAATAAAATTCCCCTGTTAACACACCGATTTCTTGTTTTCTTGTTTTATGGGCACAGACACATAACAATCTCTTACCTCGGTAAGGCCAAAGGAATGTATGTGCAGAAGCCAAATTATAAAATAAATCACAGATGAAAACAATCCTTGCAGGATCCTAACGCAAAAATTACGATTCATAAGTGGGTGGCAGCCATTTTCCTCTGTTCCACTGTTAAAAAGTTAGGTGTGAACATGAATGCGATTCCTCCGAGTGTGCGAATGTGTGTGAGAGTGTGTTGAAATATACGAGTGTGATAGGTGAGGAAGTGTGCTTAATGTCTCACCTGCTCCAGAAACTTTGTAAATGAATGATTACCTGTACCTTAACCTTGAACATAACACGTAGGAGGCAAGAAGTAAAACGCTCACTTCCTCTGAGCTAGTTTGTCTTTTCCTCTGTCTTCCAAGCCAGCGGGATGTTCTCGCGCTTCACTCAAGCTTAATTCATAACAGCAAAGGGAACCCAAAAGTTCAGAGACGCCATTTATCCTGTTTCTCCTGCTTGAAGAGTGTGAAAACTTTCCTTCTTTCTTGGTTAATAAGATCCATCATATCAGAGCAAATATGACCCGTCCTTTGGGCCGATGTCTTTGATATGATCTCGTCAGCAAACCCTCTTCTTGCCCACTTGACATTTTACCAACCTCACATGGTGAAGCTGTTCAAACAGGTCATTTACACCTCTGGGCTGTGTTGTTCTCGGGATAGTTAACAACTCTTTAACCTCTGGCTGTGTCCCCTTCACAATTTAAACAGGCTGTTATCCACCCTTATTTTCAAAAGCCCAATGCTGGCCCTTCAAAAAGGCCTTTTAGCACTACACTTCTAGGACTGCTGAAGGTAGTCAACTGCTGAAAAACAATTTGGATAAATTCAGTTTGATTCACTCTACTGAAACAGCTGTTTGTAGAGTTTCAAATTATATTTTAAAACATGGAGATGGAGGTGAAGTTCTGATAGGTCTGTCTGCTGCCTCTGACATGGTTGATCTGGGTATCTTCTGAGATAAGGCGGTATCTTCTGCCGCCTTATCTCGCGGTGTTACCTAAAGCTTGGGTAACACCTTTATATTTTATTCTATTGCACACATCCTCAATAACTTTGAAGACATCTCATACAT
The DNA here is from genome assembly GCF_000239375.1 of Pundamilia nyererei. Lineage (NCBI taxonomy): Eukaryota > Metazoa > Chordata > Actinopteri > Cichliformes > Cichlidae > Pundamilia > Pundamilia nyererei. The sequence continues at coordinate 4,844,116 of NW_005187404.1, forward strand.
GCCATTCAAACCCCAGAATGTAAACAAATAAAACCATCTGTTCTTCAGAACAATCAGTTGTCACACACACAAAAAACCCTGACACTCTTATGTGTGCCCCTAACAACATTAACTCTATTAATCTTCAATTCAATTCAATTCAATTCAATTTTATTTATATAGCGCCAAATCACAACATAAGTCGCCTCAAGGCGCTTCATAGATACAGAGAAAAAAAACCCAACAATCATGAGAGATCCTGGTGTTCCTTTTAGAGGAGGGTTCAGTTTTGATGAGCATGTCTTGTTAAAACTTGTTTTTTTTATCATCTGCAGAACATTGCTCTTTAAAAATATACCGTGTCTCAGTGTGAAATGGAAATGACTACGGTATACACGCTTTTGTGTCATCGCGTCCTCGATCACCCATTATTCATTATTCATTCGCCTGAGTAAATCATCTCTGTGTTGCTTCCAGCAGGTCCAGAATACAAAGCTTCTCACCAGGTCCTATAAAAGCCCACATGTGACGCTGATTTTATCCCATTTAGACTTGTTCCACATAAACTTTAAGGTTCAATTTAAGATTTCTGTGATCCTTGGCTATATGCTTCCTGGTGAATTAATACATCTATACATGACTACTGGGTCTCTGAGGTCAGCTGATTAGTGGTTGTTGGTGGTATCTACAGTAGGTCTAGGTACAAAAGTACAAAAGGAGACTTTGCTTTAAAGTTGTGGCTCCCAAGTTGTGGAACTGGCTTCCAGTGGACTAAGATCTGTGGACACTGTTGATGGCATTAAAAAGGAAGCATAAGACCGACCTGCGTAGACTTGCTTTTATTTAGTTATACCTATTTATTCCATTAATCACTGTATCTTTTTTTTTATGGTAAAGCTTACTTACTTTCCCAAAAGCTGGACAACTACACAGTTTGACAGGGGTGTGAGCAGAGTGACATGCAGTAATTGCTTCATGGTGAAGATTTTTGGGTGATTTCTAGTCTCATGTTGCAGAGGCCACCCTGAAAAATAAAGCTAACACAGCTGGCTGGAAGAAGTGATTCAAATGTGTGTCCAAGTACTTACAACCGTTTACAACCTGATCCCAGAAGAACAATGGTTCTTCATATAAAGCTAAAGTTTATGATTTTTTTTTATTAAATCTTCAAATTATTTTCTGAATTAATTGATTAATTGTGTAAAAAAAATGTCCATCCCAGTTCCCCACTATCTTAAAATGACGTCTTGTTTTGTATGAAAAGCGGTCCATGACCCGAGATATAAACTGTGTTATAACGGAAGACCCAGAAATGCAGCAGATTCCTGCATTTGGCCGATTTTTAACCACGAGCAATGACGCCTAATAAAAGCATAGGCTACGGGCTGCATGCATGCATTCATACTTGCGGGTGCTGTGATACCAGCTGCAGCTGATGCCAACCCTTGACAAGACTTTTATCACCGTTCCCCAGGAGCAATGAACCCAGTGACCCTATTTTACTCTGTCTGCCCCCTGATTTTCTATAGATTTTTTGACGTGCGCCATAATCTACATAATAATAGTGAGTAATCGTGTGGATTAGACGCTTTTTAGGACTCCCTAGCCAAGAAATAATAGGTCATATGCAAAAACGTTTTAAATAACTTGTATATGTAATTTGTCTATTTATTTATTTGAAACAATATCCCGTTTTTATTCCTACTCCACCATTGATTGAATGCGGTTTCTTGTTGCTATGCAGGTCTGCGGGACTCTGCCTCCTGCGCTTCCCCCATAAGCAAGCTGGAGCGGCTGTAAAAAAAAACAATGAATAAATAAATAAAACATTTAAAAATCTTTTTGTCCGACTTATATGCTTTAAGACAACTTTACTTATATTTTACCGCCAGCACAGGGCGAGAACGAGCAAACAAAAAGATTATCTCTTCCCGTCCTGATGGCCGTTTTTCATTAATGAGGCACGGGGCGCTGTCCTGCTCTTCCCCGCACGGTGGAGCCCTTGAGCTGAGTTGCTGATGGGGTTCCCCGTTAATATCTTCCTCATCCCTTCCCTCTGCTTTTTCTTCTCCGCCTGTTTGCCTCCCCCTCTCCTGCTCACAAGAGTACAGTAACACACCAGTCCTGTCGTAGCGGCAGCAGCCGACACAAGCGTGTCCGGTCTCTCCTCGTAGCTCCAGTTTCTGCTCTGCATATAAACTAGCCATTTATCATCAGTCATGGCCGCCGGAGTACAAATTTAACTCCCGTCTTTCCTCCCTGTGGTTCGGAGGGAAGGCTTTTTTTCTTTCTTTTTGTTGGTGTTTGTTTCAGGAAGCAAGAGGGGGGAAAACATAGAAATATTAGTGCCACACACTGATTTGGATATCCTCTCGGAATTACAATACATCTCACAAGGGAAATACCATTCATGTCAATACTTCAACATGCAGCCGCCGCCGAGGAAGGTGAGTCCGTTATGTTTTTAGTAGGGCTGTGCAGACAATGACAGGCAGATAACAGTGTTGTAAGCTCACGGTTGAACAGCCACGACAAAAAGCTTCCGGTAAAAATAAATAAATAAATACAAAAAAATAAATAAATAAATAAAGGCTAAATTAAAGGGGAGGTCGGAAAGACCCTCGCTAGCCAACATTAGCAAGGACGGCTAGCTGGGTTAGTTGTGAACGTTATTAATGTGCATCTGTCCAGCCGCTGCAGCAGCGTGACCCTCACACGTCAAATAACGTTAGCTAGAAAGCGCTAGGTGGGCTACCGTGAGGCACAAAGCACGACTAAACGGGATTCAGGGGGAGAGACGTGCAGCAGGAATAGGAATAACTTCAAATATGAGCAGTGCTTTTAGCGTTGTGGCCAGTGAGGTGGTTGTTTTTGTTAAAATGTGGACGCTGTGGAAATATGACAACAACCCGCAACCCCCCCTCCACTCCACTCTACTCCACTCTCCTGCCCCAGACAGCACAACAAAAGATTTCGTCTTTTGTGATGATGTCTCAGAGAAAGACCTTCATCAGTCCGTGCAGGGGTCACTGAAGGCAGAGCTGACAAAAAGTCGAGCATACCGAGGAAGGCGTGCAGCCAGAGCCACGCTGACTTACTGATTCTGTATGGGCTGAGAAAGGACGCCTAAAGCGTGCTGTGTAGTGTGTATGTGTGTATACACATGAGGGTGTGATGAAGTTTCTGGTCCACTGCTTTCTGTCTGTGTGTGTGTGTCCTCCTGAAATAGATGCACAAGAGCCAATTTCCCCACTGTGAAGCTCCGCATCAGATTTCTCTTAATTACCACGTATTCCCTCTGTGCCACTTACACTCTGCGTTTACACACACACACACACACACACACACACACACACACACACACACACACACACACACACACACACACACACACACACACACACACTGTGGCCTCGGACATGCCATGTCATGCCTTTAAACCACACACTTGTGCAGGTCTTCGCCTGACTGAGGCTGTACACACTGCTTTCCTGAACCTCCTGTTCTCGTGAGTTACCCACTGGCAATAGCGCCGCTACCCTCAGTGTGCACTCAGCCCACAGCATCTCTGCTAGACTGTTGGATGCTAATAATTTCTCTCCCAGTGCGGCACATACAGCCCCTTAAGTGTTCTGTCTGTGTCTCAGCACATCTGCTAACAAACATGGAGTCATTTCGGCTCTCTTTTATTCGCCTTATGTGGCTTAAATTAAAGAGGCCTGACAAAGGCAATGCAGTGTCTGCCTATCTAGCTTTAAATCCATAGGTTCGAGAGTGGGTGTGGACGCTGAGGAAGTGTCTCTGTTTTGTGGATTTAAAGAATTGGTTAGAACTGGGCAAATTTAGCTGAGCCTGTGAAATTTCAGGCTACACAAGTGTTTTGCAGATGCTTGATTTTGGGGTGAACTTGAACTCTTTAAATTGACATTAACTGCATCAACGGTTGGCATTGAATCTTAAGTTTAATTAGTGAAAGCATCTTTGCATCTTTAGACTGGATACATATCAGACAGGGAGGGAGTATGTGTGTATTGGTATACATGCTTCATTACTGGGGTGAATCTGACATCCTCACATGTGCTTGAAGGTATGTTTGATTTGGCGGAGATCCTATGCCGGATGCCCTTCCTGACACAACCCTCCCCTTTTATCTTCTGCCTTATTTTAAGGCAGAAGGAAATAGGAAGACCACCGAGAAGGTTAATGGTTGTAGTGGAGGGGGATGCAGCCAAAAGACAAACAATTTAAACTCCTCTTGATATTGTTATCTCACAGTCGGGGATGTTTACGCCATATCTCTTCCTCTTTCCATTTTTGTTATTCATAATTTTCACATTTGCCCTTATTTCACATCTTCTTTTTCATTTTGTAACCCCCGCCCCATCTCTCTATCTCTCTGTCACCATTCCCCTCCTCTCGCCATCCTCTGGGGTTGCCACTGAGTGATAGAAGGTGAAATCAAGTGAAGAAATTTTGCCCTGATTGTAATGAACCACTCCCTCCTTATCTTCAAAGGCACAGCACATGAAAGAAAGGAGCTGTGCTGTGTTTGTGTGTTGGTGTGTGTGCCAGTGTAGTGTGTGTGGCATGTTGTTGATTGTTTTGTCTAGAACAGTCGTGAATTTGCCCACTGTTACTCTGGTGAATAGCCGATGGAATTCACCCGACAATGCACAATGACCTTCACAGCGACTCTGTTGGCAGGAGATGTGTGTGTTTGTGTCTGTGTGTCTGTGTGCATGTCTCTTTTAGCATAAGATGTGTGAAGGAGCCTGGCCACTAAATTGAATTTGATGCACACAGCATCTTTACTAAACACTGCCGTTATGGGGGATGTTAAGAGTATTCTCAGTCACCTCTAACTGCAAAAAATCCCCATACCTGCCTCACTGAAGGTCTCACAAAACCCTGACACCGACTTTTACATTGATGGGTCAGTATATGTATGTGCTACTTACAGGTTACTTTAGAGTAGGACAGTTGATGGGCAGCTAGAGAATATAGTGCTTTTCAGTATACATCATTTTGAAATCAGTGTCACTCATATTTATTTTTGGCTAATGAAGGCTTCATGGCTTAGATTCAACAAGGTGCTGGAAACATTCCTCAGAGATTTTGGTCCACATGACATGACAGTGTCACACAGTTGCTGCAAAGTTGTCAGCTGCGCATCCACCACATCCCAAAGGTTCTCTATTGGATTGAAATCTGGTGACTATGGACGGCATTTGAGTACAGTGAACTCATTGTTATGTTCAAGAAGGCAGATTGAGATGATTTGAGCTTGTGACATGGTGTGTTAGCCTACTTGAAACAGCTGTTAGACGATTGGTACACTGGTCATAAAGGGATGGACTTGGTCAGCAACAATACTCAGGTTTGCAGTGCTTCTTTAAACAATTCTCATTTTGTACTAAGGGGCCAAAAATGTGCCAAGAAAATATCCTCCACACCATTAGACCACCAGCCTGAACTCCTTATACAAGGCAAGATGGATATATGCTTTCATGTTGTTTGTGAAGGAACAGTTTTTCCAACCTTCTGTTGTTGAACTTTGGTGAGCCTGCACAAAATGTATCCCCAGTTTTCTGTTCATAGCTGACAGGAGTGGCACCTGCTGTGGTCAAGGTTGTTGCTTGTTCACAGATGCTCTTCTGCAGACCTTGGTTTTAACGAGTGGTTATTTGAGTTACAGCTGGAAGCTGTCTTGTTATTCTCCTCTGACCTCTGCCATCAACAAGGCAGACCGTTCTCTGTAAACCATAGAGAGGGTTGTTTGGGAAAATCCCAGCAGGTCAGCAGTTTCTGAAACACTTAGACTAACCTGTCCGGCACCAAAAGGATCTTTATTCCCCATTCTGCTGCTTGGTTTGAACTTCAGCTGGTCGTCTTGACCATGTATGCTTGTCTAAATGCACTGAGTTGCTGATGTGATCGACTAGATATTTGCAGTAACAAGCAACTGACCAGGTTTGCCCAATGAAGTGGCTGGTAAGGGCATATTTGTCCAGTTGTCCAAACAATTCTTAGTTTTTTGATTGAAACAAGTTACGTTAAAAAATCACAAATTTCAAAAGCAAATCTTTCTTTCTTTAAACAGTTTAATAGATCAGGAGATTATCTAAAAACACAAAATGAAATGCGCTCATGTTAAAAGATGTTTCTGTATTCAGTCTGTTACTTTGGGCAATTTCATGCAGCATTTAATCTAACGAAGGGTCAATGAGATGGAAATATTATGGATTGATATGGATCATTTATTGTTAACGTGCATTTATAACTTACAGCCAGGTAGAAGCTTTCGTCATTCACTGAACCCTTTTACAACCAGGAAAAGACAGCCATTTATGTCCTCTGCATTGGCCAAAATCACATCTAGGTTAATATGTAGTTACTGTTTTAATATATTGATATGTGAGGACTGATGATTTGTTGAAAGTTGGGCTTCATAGAGATCAATAACATGCCTGTGGAGCTGATGGATGAATAAATAACACATTTAATAACATGTCTTTTTGTTTCATCCAGGTCAAAGTGACACAGGAGCTGAAAAACACTCACACAGAGCAGATGACAAGACTGCACTTTAAACACCAGACCGAATGTGACCTGCTTGAGGACATGAGGTATGAACACGTTTCCGAGTCACATAGTTGTCTGTAGCATGAAGCAAGTGTGCTTAACAAATGGCAGATGACTTGAAATCTAGTCGTCGCTGCACAGCACGCTCACACGGACACAGCCGGAGAAAAGGAAAAAGGAGTGAGGGAGAAGAGAAAGAGGACGTGGACTGTCATATTCCAGTTTTTTGACAAGCAGAGAGGGTCAGGAGGATGACAAAGGAATTTCCTGCAGCCCGCTTCCTGCTTTCCAAGTGTTTCTTTCTTTCTTTTTTCTTTCTCACTTTCACCTTTTCCATATTCTCTCTGCAAAAACTCTCTGCAGTCTCTTCCCTCACTTTAATTTCTCTCTGTCGCTTTTCCTCCGATTATCATTTTGTCTGTCTCCATATATCCTCTTCAACTTAGCTCAGCCCTGTTTACTCGTGACATATGTGAGCTGGCAGTTTTCCCTTTTTGGATTAGGGAATAGGAGGAAGCCCTGGCTCCTTCACGTGCTCTCGTTTTCTGTGTTGACTAAGCATTGATTATTTATGACAGCGAACTCTCATACTCTCTGTGTCTATGCTCCCATCCCGGTCTTTTGCTCTGTTTCTCATTTTCACACTTTCTCTGCCTGTTTTCTCTCCGAGACCTCCCTCCCCCCCTCTTTCCCTCCCTTTTTTCTCCCTCTTTCACTCTTGGGGGCAGCTCCAGCTGTTTGAGAACAGATTGGCTTGTTGCTGCTGGGTTTTGGAAAGCGAACAAGGCTCTGGTCTCACTTGTGGGAGCGCGGGAGAGCCAGTTAAGCATATGCAACCACGATGTGTTAGTTGTTTCAGTCGGTGAGGGATGAAGGTATGTGCCACTGGGTAAAAGGTTCCCAAATTGGCTTTGTCATCCTCGTCACTGAAAGATGCTGCCTGCAGTGTTTTCTCTCCATGTTGCTCTAGCCTTTAATGTTTTGTAATTATTTTTGATGACACATTCTCATGGTGGCAAAATCAGGAGCAGTGGGGTGGTGCAATGATTAGGGAAATTGGCTTGCGATTGGGAGTCCTGGGCTTAAGCCCCTGCAGCCACATGCATCTGCTTAGTCGATGTGTCCTTGAGCGAACCACTGTGGTCCCAGTCTTTTGGCTTTAGCCGATTTTGAAAGATTATTATAAAAGAGCAGAAGGGCTATCTGAATTTCACACCAGCAGCACAGTGTGATCAACGTATCCATTTCGTCAACCGACTTCAGCTCCCATTATGTTTGTCCGAACCAGCAGCCTAGTACCACAGGTGCTGAAAGGACAGCAGTTGGCTAAATTGCGAGTTGACTTCTGACAGGACTGAATCGCTCTATAGAGAAAATGTTTTTCAAGAAATAGTTTATGTGAAAGCGGAAATTGTTTATTTCTGTTATGCTTTTGCATCTTCTGGGTTGAAACCAACCATTAGAGCTGACATGTTCTGTCTAATATTGTTTGTTTCATGTTGGATGACGACACTGCACACACACCACCTCTCGTTGAGTAAATTAATAAAAACTTAATATAAACTCATTTGAAAAATAAAATAAATACATCCAAGTACCTTAATGAAGCATTTAGACAAACAACTTCATACAGCCTGTAAATGAACAAAAAAGTTAGGAATAACATATGCAGGGTGGCTAATATTACCTAGTATGGGCTCTGGGTCCAAATGCTATCCCGTAATTGAAGAGTTGGCATCCTTTACTATCAAAAGAGACATTTTCAAGCAATTTTTAATCTGAAAATTTGTGGTGGGGCTGCAAAACATATTTGAGCCTTACAATGAAGGTAACACAGCCTTTTAAATATGAATTAGCCTGTCAACATTACTAATAGGGTGTAAATAATTAATCCTTTAACACAAGTAATGGCTTTTTAGTGAGCTGCAGTTGCATTTTTGTTACAATATCATGTTTTTGTTACAAAACTCTGGAATGAAGTTTGTTTAAATTGTTTCCTTTTTTAAATCAGTTTTTTATTACAAAGAAAAAGGATCATTTGTGAAGCAGAGGAAGAGTATATCTTTTTGTATGTACTTTGCAAAGAGTAGTTATGAAGCTTTGCAGGCCACTGTGTTCCTGTGCAGATTAAATTAAAAGTAGCCTACTTTGAGAATAGCTGTAACATCCAAAGCCTAATAGCTTTGAAGATATTAAAAAAAAAAGATCAGGTTCAATTTTATTTTGTCTAAAGTCCAGCTGCAGATTAAGTAGTACCAGTAAGCCAGCAGTGTTGGTGGTAAATGCAATTAGGTTCGTCCATGGACCGCTTATGTGTATATATCCATCCTAAGGTTCAGCAAAGTAAACTATGATGCAGGTTATTTAAGCATAAAAAGGACTATATAGGCAGCACATTTATACAAATGGAAAAAGGAGCTGCATGTCTCTCTGGAGCTGCAGTTTGAGACTGCTGCACTAGTTAATACTAGTTAATAGAGAAAAAAGAAAAAGACTTAATGCAATAAATTAAAAACAGCTTCTTTTCCTTAACTTTACGGAATTTTAATTGAGGTGTTTTGTTGCATTTCAAGAAAGTGTATGAACAGTCTCATCCTATGAAGCCTTAGAAAACCAGAGAATAACATCTGTGCTTATCCTTTTTGACTCTTTAACCTCTTTGACTTGCTTTCAGGCTCATCAACATGATTTCATTAATCTCCACTGTTTCTTTGAGGAATGACCCAGCCTTTAAGCATCACTGTAACAGAGAATAGTGTTATAATCTTTTTTCCTGTTCACTTTTTACCTGAGAGATCTGTAAACATTACAGCTCTCACCAGGCTTCCAGGCAAAGCTCCATATGGCTCATCAGCATAAGCAACGCTGGGCACATGGCTCATTAACATATTATTACATATGCATATTACCAAAGATATTCTTCAGCCTATATTTACACACATCCGTGTGACAATAAATGTGCTTTTAGCAAATGATCTAACAGAACAGACCCTCAGTTAGACTGTATTTCAAGGCAAATGTGCTTTTCTGTTGTTGCTTAAATCTGACATCTTTTCTTTGGTTGTAGCTATGACCCATTGACTGATTTTCACATGCAGGTTTTTCCTTTTAATTTATTTGATTCTTTATCTAAGATTAATAATATTTCTCCCTGATTGTGTGTATTTGTGAGGCAAGAGTTAATTCTGATGTCAGCATGTCAAGTGGGTGCAGGGAGGACCAGCGCACTGGGCTTTTGTGCTAGTTGTGGTGACCGCCAAAGGGTTGTTTGCGATGCCCAACTCTAACACGCCAACCATTGTACTATAATACACAAAGTCTCACTCTGTTTGTTTTCCTGGAAACTCCTCCTAGATGATCACAAGTTGTGGTGTACTCGTACAGGCCCCTGATGGTTCTTATCTCAGGTGTTATGAGATAATCGTGTTGCCTAGCCAGTGAGTTTATGCACACCTGTAATACCTTGTAAAAGGAGTGCAATTTTAATATCACAACAGTAACTTCTCAGTTAAAGTCACAAAACTTTTTCGTGATGTTTTGTGATGCTTTTATGTTGCCCAGCAACCACCTAACAATGACACGAAAAAGGTCAGTGCAGTTTCATACTTTAGACATCTGTTTCTCCAATTAATAGATCAGTATTATAACTGTCAACACATTTGCTAAATACGTTCTCGATATAATTTCTGCAGTTATTATTTTCTGCTTAGCTCTATTTTTTACTTAAAAAACCCCAAATCAAATACCAAAGCAGCTGTTTGCAGCTTTCAGGACTACAGATTCTTTTTTTGGGTGGTGGCAGGACATCCCACACTCGGAGCAATCCTTGGGATGCACTCAAAGATCTTGAGTGATTCCCAAGGGAAGAAGCAGGTAGGAACATGCCCCATATCCACACTGGGACAGAATGCAGACTTAATATCTACAGTTGATGCTTGCAAACAGTCACTAGACTACAGTAGAAAGCTAATCAATTGACGAACATGCTTTGTGCTGTCCTTGTAAAAGTGCATGCGTGACCTCTGGAAACTGACTCTGATTCAGCTAGTCCTTTCCTGAGATGGTGTCACCATGACTAGTTATGACTAAATAGTTTCCATATACAGTATTTTTAAAAGATGGACCCTATAGGAGAGCAATGACAAAAACATTCATGGTTGACAGACACATTTCTAGTATGAAGCACACATTAGGTTTTAACACTTAAATCCCAAAAGCAGCTCTGAGGTTATTTACCCTAATTAATCCACAGACTGGCTTTAATCAAAGCGCTCAGTCACACACACATGCACACGCATATACAAGTTTATATCTACTGTGTCTCCTGCCTGTGTGTCAGCTGTACAAGGTATGAGAGGAATGATAACGGGAAAAAATGGAGGAAAGATGAAAGAGAAAGGACCGTGTATTTCATCCTCTGGGAGTGCATTTCAGCTAGTCTAGTCTTAGGAAGGACAAGAGAACGGGAGAGAGGAGAAAATGATGACGAGTTGGTGGATTCAGGGAGTCAACTTGGTGTCCTCAATCCAGCTAAATCCCCTATACCCTTATGTCTCCCTTAATAGCTACAAACGCATCATCCTGCGCTGACCATAGAAATACTCTCATACAGTGTGCTGTGCTCATTATCATTTGGCCATGCATTAGCTATTGTCTGTTAGTTTAGATCAGTGAACAATGTGCTATATATACTTTACTGTGCAGCTTCATTTTGCTGTAAGGTAACTCTTCGACAGGCTGTGATGTTGTTTAGAATAAATGCAGAATGTTGCAGACAGAGTGCCCTGTGGAGACTTTATAAAGAGCAGTATTAATTGTGGAGATGTTGCGACATTAATGATAAAATAAATGATAAAAATAGCAGCCTGGAAGCTGATGCTCGGACTAGATTGCTGGACTGGATGTGATTTACCCCCCATGTCTGTCCTTTGCATGATTCACTGGGATAAATGAAATTTGTGTTTCATGCAAATTAATTGACCAAATCCTAGGAATTATCTGCAAATATCATTAAAACCTAATGGCTCTCCTTGCTGAGTAGCTAGATGAAACTGTCTGATTTGAACCCAAAAGTGCCACCAAGAGTTCTCATTAATGCTTTTCATTGCAGCCTCCATAATGAAGGAAGATGGGGAACAGAATATCAAGGCCTTGTTGCATTAAAAAACTAAAAAAAACCCAGACTCACACACAAATGAATGCAAGGCTGATTCACACCCTGATAATGTAATTAGGTGTAGGTACATCTGTACTCGACAAAATAACACTGCAGACTGAATCATAAGAGGACCCTGCATAATACTTGGGGTTGAAATGACAAAATATTGGTTACAAGGTTATTTCTGTATTAAAATAAGGTGATCCTGCAACAGTGGCTCAACCTTACCATTATGTTTTTATGTAATAATATAATAAAGTTCAGTGTCACAGCCTAAGCAGCTAAAGCAACCATTTGTTCTGTGGTGGAGTCAGAGGATTTTTTAAGATTTGCAATATTTTGTCTTTTGGAAAAATAACCCGATGAACAATAAAGTTCTCAGCAGCTAAATATAATCCATTCCATCTCTGTTGTACACCTATGTCTTTCAACTTGTGGCCTTCGTTCGTGTAAGTGTTTCTGGCATTTTGAATTGTTCATTTTGTTTTTTTCCCCCCCCTGAAGTAGGTAAAGATTTTTTTTTATGAATATCTACTCTTTATCTTTATTTTCTTCTTTTTATTATTTTTTCATTCTTCTTCCTTTAAGGTCGTAGTTCTTTTGTACTTTAGAATTATTAGAATTAAATCAAAGTGCAACTGTGAATCACTCTAGGGCCCTGTCTTTTCCAAAGGGTGTTTTTAATGGGAGAGGATCAAATTGCCTCTGAATGGAGCTGAATAGACTTGTAACCTGTCAGTGCAAGGGAGCATATGAAATACCACTGAGTAATTGAAAAATGTAAATAGACATTTTGACAGAGCAAATGAACAACAAGCTTTCATATTCCTCTGGTTTACAGCTGCACTTTCAATCATAAACCAAATCTGACCTCTTAGTACACTCACTAACAATATTAGAATCAATATCCATTCTTACTGACCAGCAGTAGCTTTAACAATTATGTTTAATTAATTAAAAAAAAAAATCAGGAACAGTAACTCTAAACAAAGGATTCACCAATGGTCCAGGGTCAGTTCTTGGGCAAGTTGATTGGCCATTTGTTGGCCTGTTGGGACCATTGACAGTGTTCTCAGATATCAAGTAAGGCTGAAGCAAAGTGGCTAAAATGAGCTCTAAATAACAAGTAGTCTTTTCACATTAAAATGGCAATAAAAGTCCTTCATCAGTTCAGTTGTTGCGACAATTTAAATGTCAAGAAAGGTGTGTAGATTTTCAGTCATCTACCTCATGGTGATCTAAGGAGCCTGGAAAGAAAAGCGACAGGACATCTTTAAGTTGCTTGAAGACGTTTCAGATCACATCCAAGAAGCTTCTTTACAAGTTGTTAGCCAAATTGTGTCTGGTTTCATCCAATGGTAATGATCCATTTTGTAACATGGTGTGATCAAAAGGACCCAAAACGAGTGACTGAGTGCATAAACTCATCAGGAAAGATGTTAACAGAGGTCAAGACCAAGAGCTGTTTTCTCATATACAGTGGAACCCCGACTTACGAAATGAATTCCTTCCCGAGGGTCTTTCGTAAGTCGAAAATTTTCGTAAGTCAAAGCACCCATCGCGCCTTTTGAGTAAGTCAGGGTTCCACTGTACTTGTATAGGATCAGAAGTCTTTTTGCAGCCACAGCTTTTGCTCTTTGGCACACTTCAGATGGGGTGGAAGGTGGAACTCTATTTTTCCACCCTGGAAGTTATATCTATGTCTTATATTGCCTATATGCTGACATTCTTTCTCTTTCTCTTTCCAGCAGTGATATCTGTAGCATGCAGCTGTGAGTCTAAAGTCCAGTACTTATTTTAACCTACAATTTGTAACATTTTCAGTTACCAATTGTTTGACAGATTTAAGTTACTAATACAAAAATTACAAATGGGATATAAAGGTGAACAACATCAAATGCACCCGTTTTAACGACACTGTTCATCTTCATAAAGTTGATTAATCTGAAGACATAGACAAAAAAATCAGATATCACAAACAATACGAGGTCATAATAAAAAAGCATTCCAGCTGATGTTGGAAATTATTTGGCCACCGACTCACACCCCAGCATGGCCTCAAATGCTTTGCCATGATATCTTTAGAAAACAATATATCATTGAGTAATGGTAAAAGTTTCACTGTGATTTTTTTTACCTGGTCATAATATATTATTATTGAGCAGCAGCTGCCTTCACAGTCACAGAAAGTGTCTTAGTCTTTGAGGACAGAGATAACAGTAACTCTAAACACATGATCAGAGATTTACTTTTTGCCTGTCAGTGTTTTGTGGGGTTATAGCAAAGGTGTGTGTGGGGAGAGAACTGGTAGGATGAGTTTTTATTCTAATACTTAGTACTGCTGTCTTTAATACTAGCACACACCCTGTGTAGAATTAATTTATTGTAAAGGGAACTCAGATTTCATCTCAGCTTATCAACTGTTGTCTTTTCTGAGATGAAGTAAACATGTTTCGAGCTGAATGCCAGCTTGGTCTTGGAGAGGAAAGACTGCTGCAAATCTGCTGTATTATGCCTCGTGTCGATCACCAGTGTGAAAACATGGCCATTCTCCTCGGCCTCTGTCTCACTCTGTGACTCATGTTGCTTATCCTTTTGTCACTGATCTCAGTCTGTGTCCCGTTAACCATTGACCTCAGCTGTTTTCTCATGTTTGATCATTTCCTCTCTCTGCTTTTCAGCCTCTTGCTCCTCTTGCCCTCAGCACTCACGCACAGACATACAAACACACACATCCACTGTGTCCACTCTCAGGCTCTTAAGTATTTCCTGTCGGACACACACTCATCTGCAAGCCTGCACATTTTCTCCCTCCCTTTCTTCTTCACACACAGCTGATGCTGACATGCTGGCTTTTCGACTCGTACACCATTCAGTTACGCACACGCACCCGTGGTGGGCGGACAAAAGGAGCAGGGTAGAGAAAAAGTAGTTAAGAAGCAGAGTGCATCAAGCCAGAGAGAAAGGGTCAGAGCAGGGGAGAGAGGCACGAAATAGAGGTGCAGGTGAAGGTATGGAGAGGTTTTCAAGGGATAGATGTGAATTGTTAGCTGAATAAATCTAGGGGGTGAAGAAGGCAAATGCAGATAGACACAAACATGAAGTACAGTATAATCTTCAAATAGATAACTACTTAAATCTATATAACTTTTAAGACCTCACTCTGAAATGCCTATTCTGTTTATTTTAACTATTTTAGGAACACAGTTTCTCATGAATGTGCAAAATGGGTGTGAAAGACATTTCGAGCTGATAATTGGGTGTTGATGTTTACATATGCTGGCTACACTGGATTGTAACCATGGCAGCATGAAAAGCCCAGACATGTCCAAAGATCCCAGCGAGGATGAGTGTTTGTCAGCATTTCTGTGTTTGTACTTTCTGACTTGTATGTTTCAGGCTTGCAGGATCAATTGTGTGTGAATAGAGCGAGCAGTCATGTTTCCATATGTGCTGTGGTATGTTCAGGTGACAGATCCAGAAACTAGACATTACAGCCATTTGGAGCTATTGAAAGTTAAGCATGTTAATTTAAATCTTTTTAGGAGATTGGTCATACAGAAGAAATTGAAAACTGCTGAAAACTGCACCTAGCTTCTTTGCCTTAAAAACAGCAAGGATTCTCTTATACCAACAAGGTATACCAACTGCTTTTTCACAGTATGAGATTAGGTCATCCAACGCAGTTACAGGAGAGCTTGCAGGAGCAGGACCATAACATCTAGTGCAGTAATCTTGTGTATCTTGCCGTAGTGTGTTAAACTCAAAAAGATAGCACAGGCAGTTGATTTTCTAATGCTTTAACTTGAGTTGCTCTTTTCCATGGCAGGTCTGTTTTCATATATAAGGCGCACCGGATTATAAGGTGCATTAAGCGAAACAAAACAGTCAGATAAGTCAAACTTTACTCAACTCATTCTTCTTGCTTCCTCCACTTCCGTACCATTGATTATTAATGTTGAATTCTCTCGCAGCTGCTCTATTCCCATGTTGTTGCAGTATATTAATGACTGACCTCGTATTGTGGATGGATTACCTCACGGAATTGATATCCTGTTGTCTCTTTGTGTAGGCGCTGTGGCTTAGTTGGTTAAAGCGCCTGTCTAGTAAACAGGAGATCCTGGGTTCGAATCCCAGCAGTGCCTTTTGTTCCAACTCCGCTACACTTGTTCAATAATATTTTTCTCCCTTTCCATTGCTATTTAGTACCAAGTAATTTAAGACACTTGCACACTCTTGGACAATTTAAGACACCAGCAGATACTGTGTCTGTTTTGGTCAAAGAAGGAAATCCTGCACTCATTGTCAGCAATGCAGTGTTGTGGCAGCGCATATGCATCATGATAAAGTACAACCAGTTATAGGAGTAACTTGTTTGTGCTTGTACTGTTGTTTGCCCTTAAGCTTAGCCCCTGCTTATCCGTCAGTGATGACGCGACGAATCCTACTTCCGGGCCTAAAGTAGTCTGCGTTTAATATGGCTTTTGTGTTGTTAACATGTTTAATGTTTTGTATTTTCTTCTATTTGATCTCAAAGAGCTCCTAAAACAGTCAGTGATCCCTGTTGACCTCCCTCGGCTTTTATTACCACTAATCATTTATTTAAGCTCAGTTTTTAAAACCTTAGGATGTAGCTACAGCCCAGCCCATGCAGCAGTATGTGAATGAACTACCTCGTATTGTGGATGGATTATCTCAGTTGTTCTCCTGGCTGAAGGTTGGTCCTTTTACAGCATCCTGCCATGCGATTACATTTGTTCCTGACCACAGAGAACACTCACGTTAACTTTTATCGAGTGGAAAAAAAGTTAGCTTGTTTATATTATGCTAACATAGCTGTGTCGCTAGCGGTCACGTAGCACATCATTATATACCAGCTAGCCCAACTTCAGTAACCCTACAAACGTCACTGTGTTTTAGCTTTCTGTTTTCATTTGTGTTGGAAGTGATAACAGAGCTGTACGTTTTAATTTGTTTCCAAAACCCCGCAGTCAGGACATGCTATATTGTATTTAGATAGAAGCGAGCTAACTCCCTGCTAACTTCTAACTCCGTTAAATGTCATAAATTCCGTTTTCATGGATGCCTGGATGTTAAACTCAATTGTTACACCTGGTAGAGCAGAAAGCTGATCAATTTATTAAAGATGAAAGACTTTAGACAGTTTTTCAACTCTCAGTAATGCCACAGTGATCGTTTGATATATGGACCTGCAGCGGAGTTTAGGTCCAGACATGGCTAGTGACGTCAGACTGAACAATCGGATGGAAAAACAGAGGAACACGCATGAGGTCCACATACATGTCATTGGTACTGATAGATGATTCTTAAAATGTATTTATTTTTTACTCTATGATGACTCTCCCATTCTTTTTCCATCAGAACATTTGAGCCATTGCCTTAAGGCTGATGCATGAAGCTCGCAAGAATGTCACTCAATGTGTGTAACCATAGACCTATGCAATGTGATACAAACACCATTAATTCCACCTATGTTAACCTTGGCTATCAATTGAGATTATATACTAATATATTTAATTATGAGAACTATACTTTTTCCTTCTTTAGCATGGAGCATGAAATGATTTTAGTTTAGACAGTTGTTTTTATGAGTGAAGTGAAAGCACTGTGCTTTGCCTTAAAGGCAGGAAGGATTTTTCAAGGTATAATTAACAAGTTTGTCAAGGTTTTCAAACGTGGTTGTTGAGCAACTAGCAGGAGCATGCCTCTGTGACTCAGTAACATGTAATGCAAGAAATCTGTCCGATGTTTCACTTCAAGGCACATGTGCTTTGCTATTTTGCTTAGTTGACAATTTTAAAACATCTGCCCCGTGTGAGGCTCGAACTCACGACCTTCAGATTATGAGACTGACGCGCTGCCTACTGCGCCAACGAGGCCTGTGTGCTGCAAAAGCGTGTGTCCCTTTCAGAGAGCGGATACTAAGCCCACATGTGGACAGGCCTGTTTGGGGGAGTGTGCGTGTCGTATTTCAACGGACAAGCACGGGGCGGGGTTAAATAGTAAACACATGCTCCAGCCTCTTGCAGCAGATCAGTGATAAATGGCAATGGTGCAGATTTACTACAGTCTCTTATTTAAAAGAAATTTGCTAAGCAGCCTGTGTTTGGAAACCAGACTGGATATAGCAGCTTTAACACAGAAATGATGTCTGGGGAAAGGTTTGACACGAAGCACTACCCTATTTGTTTGGGCTGTAATTATCATACAGGCCATTGGTGGTAATTATTCTGTCTACTCTTACAGTGTTGTCTTCCCCTCTGTGTCTTCTTCCACTGTTCGCCTTTCCTGATGGTACTTGATTTTAGATGTTAACAGTCTGTTGTCTTGATCGGATTTAAGACAGCATTGGTTCGGTGACTTGAAGTTAAAATATATTGTACAATAATAAGAAGTGTGGTTGTAATTATTCCAGCAATGTCAACATGGGATACATACTGGGACTGAATGTACCCTGCGCTGCTTTATCTGATGATACAAAGCAAAAAGCCTCGAGCTATTGCGTTTTCAAAACTAGGGTATAATGGTGCTCATTTCTCAAAGCCATGTTAAATTAACATTGAGCTACAGCAGTGCTGCTCCGAAGGTATCTTGAGTGGGTGTAAGCACCAGCTTGTAATGCCTATAATGGAGTCAGTATACGTCTTCTTCCAGATACAGATTATTTCTGGTAGTAGTTTATATTCTGTCATGTTTTCATGCCCCCCTCATCCCACCCCACCCCCCAACTTTAACTGAGGCTCATATTTCTGCCAATCTGCTATTTGTTGTTTCACGCAAAGAATAATCTGTGTAAAAGTCCTTGTCCAATAAAGCCTGAACAAGTTACCCAAGTGTGATCAAGTGTGCTTCTGCGTGGGCCACAGAGCTCTGGATATCTACATGTGAATGAACTAAAGGTTAATGCTAATGATTAGGTTATTCTTGACACCTAAACACAATACCCTCATTTACATGTGAGAATAATTCTCATCCACACTAGTGTTTTTTTCCAAAGAGTCTCCATCCACATTACCAACCCAGAGCAGGAGGAAAATGCCTGCTGTCTTTTCTCTTAGGTGGCATACATCAATATTAAAGTTATTTATTTCTGCTAATACAAGTCTTTAATAGCAAAATAAAATTCATGTGATCATCATTTCAGTCATAACTTTTAGAATAGCTAAAAATGTCCATGGCTTTTTTCTGGTCTGACCTGAACTTCTTTTGAAAAAAATGTTGATTCCTGCTTAGCCTCCATGCCTCTCTTCAGCTC
This sequence comes from Pundamilia nyererei, assembly GCF_000239375.1. Taxonomy (NCBI): domain Eukaryota; kingdom Metazoa; phylum Chordata; class Actinopteri; order Cichliformes; family Cichlidae; genus Pundamilia; species Pundamilia nyererei. The sequence continues at coordinate 4,863,111 of NW_005187404.1, forward strand.
TCTCAGGGGTGGGTGGCATTGGCAGCAACTGACCAATCATAATCATTAATAAGTGTACAGGAAGCAGAGTGCCTGATCATACTATGATGTTGCAACAAGATGGTAAGGTTAAATAGGCTTTGCAGATGTGTCTCTGTGGCTTAGTTGTTTAAAGCGCCTGTCTAGTAAACAGGAGATCCTTAGTTCAAATCCCAGTAGTGCTTTTTGGTTTAATAATATTTTCCTGCTAGACCTTTTTGCTATTAGTGCCAACTAGAGCTGGGCGATATAAGATTTTTTCATATCACGATATGTTTTTTTCATTTCAGGCGATAACGATATCTATCACGATATAAGCCAAATAACTATATTTGTAAGATTTAAATGTGCCGTTGCTCACAAGTAAAATGTGAAATAATCTGCAGCTTGTTTTTA
>NW_005187404.1:4864641-4872521 GCF_000239375.1 Pundamilia nyererei
TTAATTTCTCTATCGAGTAAAAGTTATATCGCGATACATATCGTTCTATCGCCCAGCTCTAGTGCCAACACATTTTTCCAATATGGAGCTATTGTACTGTAATAACTGTTTTTTAACAGCTCCAGTAACCATCCACAGAAAGCCCCTTGCAAGTTTCTAAGAAATAAATCACAGTGAAAAATGTGATAAGATTTGTAAAAAGCTTTAAAAGTGGTATTGAGTTAGTTAGCTGGGCTCGCATCTGATGAACTATGCATTTAACTCGAGAATACATGTTACACACGCATAGTGAGATATATATAAAAATATTTAGATCCAATCAACTGTACATGATGCTTTGTCCATTCACATTCATGGCCAAAATATGTATCTGTTTGTGTAATCACATATGTAATGTTATGTTTTTAATTCTGCATAATATTGGGCTGTGATAAGAGCTTTCACTGTCTCTTCACTTCCAGGATGTTGTTGACTCACATCAACGGGGTGAGGGGAAAGGTTGCTTTGTGTGGGTCATAAATTCAGAAGGTATTTTTAGAAAGAGTCGTTGAGAAATAAAGAGAGTGGTAATTCCATCCTTGCATAATGTTGTGGTCACCAAGCTCTCCCCTGGCATACTCGGTGGGATTGCAGCATTTGTGCCTTCTCATCATAATGAACACACAGTACACAAACTGTCACTGAAAATAAACATCAGGTCTGTTTTTTCTGCCTCCTGTGTAACAAAGCAATAGGCCTTGGTACTTTTGATGATGATTTATTTGCTATCTGTATTCCTACATGTTATTTGTTGTGATATATACATTATGAATCTATCTGTTGTTTCATTTATCCTCTGTACATTTCAGTAAGTTTCTTTTTTTGTTGTTGTTGCAGGAGCTATAGTCTGAAGAAAGGACAACTGGAGCGGGACTATGCACAGGTAGGTCTGGCTGGACTGTCGCTAAATATAGGAACCCATACATTAAAACAAAAACTATATACTGTTTAAATATCTTCAGCTTCTCCATCTTCTCAATCACCTCTGGACCAAATTCATTGTTCACAGCGCTTTTCGTCATCCTTTACACAATAATTAATATAAAATGCTATGATATTCAAAAAGGATGTACTTACTTCTCAGTTACAGAGGGTTAGAGACTGGTTGGCAACCCCCTCCCAAACTCCAGTTACTCTGGAAAAATGTGTATTACTTGACCAATTGTTGATTGGTTTTTGGAGGTTTGCTAGCTGTCGTTGGGTAAACTTGATCACAAAGGGGGTGCTACACCAAAAAACAGCTTGTGATTGCTTTGATTGCTAGGAGATTCTCAAAATCACCTTTAGAAAATGGAAAGTGTCCACTTGAAACTTGAAAGAAGTCCGACATAGCAGAATCCCAGAGCGTTTTCCTGCTACAGCTCACAACTGGTGCATCTTGGTAGCAACCAGAGTAAAAGCAGGGAGGTTGCACCACTTTAAAACATAGAAGTGTATGTATCCCAAAATAAGGTACATACAAGTTTACGGTCTTACAGTAGTTTGTTATTTACATATTTCCATACAAAATTTTGGTTTGTACAGAAACCCAAAATCATTCTATCATTCTAAGTTTAAAGCAAACCACTGATTCAGCCAAAACTGATGGGCTGGGGAAGGCTGTTCCAAAGTGTAGGTGCTACAGAAGCCTCTAGATTTAAAATAGGATCAGGGAGCAGTCTCTAGAGACCAGCCAGGCTGACTGGTGGAATAAGGTGTCAGCATTGTTGCTGTATATGCAGGAGACTTGCAATGTAGAGCTTTATATGTAACTAATAATTTAAAAATGAATTCCAAGTTTCACTGGATGGAAATAAGGGCGAGATGTTTGTTAGATAAAAGAAACAAGACTGTAAGCCCAAAGATGGAGAAAAATAACACCAAGTCTCTGATCATATGATGTGATGTTGCTAATGAGAGGGCTAAAGTAAAGAACAGTCTCCATAGAGAAGCAGAACTGGAACACAAGAGCCTCAGTTTTACTAGGACAGAGGAATTTTGAAGACATCCAATCACTAATAGCACTGAAGCATTGACTGAGGTAGCAGAGCCTTTTGTTGGATTAACAGAAAAATACAGGTAAGCAATGCTCTCAAGATGATTCAGGATTAGTATAGTATGCAATGAAAACACAATTGGTCCAAGGATTGAACTTTGAGGGATCCCGCAGAACAGAGGAGCTGATGAAGACTTTTAGTATGGATTCTGAAGTGTCTCTCAGATAAGCGTGACGAAATCCTTTTCAATAATATGTCAACTAGAAAGGCACGATGTGTGGAGTTAAAGGCTGCAGATCAGTTGAGCAGAACTAAAATAGTCCCATTTATCTGAGCACATAAGAACGTCATTAGTAATAATAACGCAGTTCCAGGGCTGTGAGTCAAATATTGCACCTCAACCAGCTGACGGAGTGGATGAGTGACAGCTCTATCAAGAATTATTGTTACTTCAATCTTTTATCTTGCTCTCACTTCAGTTGCACCTTGATTTTCTAATTTTGACCTCTTTGGTAGTAGAAGTACTGTGCTGTCTGTGTTGAGGCCTTGCATGTGTAATTTAATTTTCATCCAGGGCTTTATCTCTAATAAATTGAGATAATAAAATGTAATTTAATATATTATATATTGTAGTTTAATTAATACTCTAATAAGCATTGACTAACCTTAAGTAAATGACAGTCATCTATGCCACTGTTTGCAGAGGGTCTGTGCTAGTGAAAACTATAGATTTATACTTATTAGATTTCCCAGTAAAAAAACTCCAAAAGAATATAAAAAGAAGTGAAAGGACGTACATAGTGCATTGGCAGCCTGCTTAACTTAAGAGCTTTCCAAAGTGAGCCTTTCAGATTTCTTTTTGATTCATTCTTCAGATGATTAAAAGCTCACACATGTGCTGCAGGCCACATTTGGTTTCACTTCCCTTGTTCCAGTGTAGTTATTGGCAAGTGTGTCGCTGTTTATTTCCCCTGTTTCTTTTGTATATTCTTTCTCTTCTGTTTCCTGTTTGATAAAAAGCTACAGTTCTTATAAGACGGAAAAAGGTTGCTACACGTAATTAAGCATGGCATCCACTCAGTAACATACGTGATCTCCACTTGCAGCTTGCAGTGAATTCACCGAAAGCAGTTGTTTGCATGATTCTCACATGGGTGCAGTCACCCGTCACAAAGTGCTTTGTACTATAAAACTGGCAGTTTAAAGACCCCCTGAAGTCCAATCTGATGGTGATTTGCTGTCTCACTTGCACCTCTGTTCATGAAAATGGCTTCAATTGCCTTCTTTAATAGGTTGGCTTTCAATATGAGAACTCCTTTATCCAAACTGAGACATGCACGGTCTTTTAGATTATACACAAATGTCTTTTCAAAGCTCTTTTTCTTACTGAAGCCAGTTTGACTAAAGTACTCATTCAGTAACACTTGATGAATAGTTTGATTATAACAGACAATTTTATAAGAAACCTGGCACATTTTGAAGTCCTATTTAAAGGTACTATTAGGTGTGGCATTGAGACTGATTCTCATTGTGAAGGAATAGACATTTTAAGCAAAAGCACCATTCAGATTCACTGGGAATCATTCTTTGATGATCCCACCCTCCCACAACCACTCTCACATAACAGTGGTTAGGTGCAGGAGAGTTTGCATTGGTCCTCATTTTCATTTCTTGTGTTCCACACAGGACTTTTGTTCGACTGTAGTAGTTTTTGGCTCAGCATTTTTCTCCTGTTTACGTCACAACACATTTTACCAACATCTGGTAGTCAGCGAGGCTTTCTTCTTCTATTTTTGTACCTTAATTGTGGCCTGCAAACAGCTGATAGGTGCATTACCTCAACTTCTGACAGTAGTAGTAATACTGAAACACTCCAGAGCTGCTTTTTTCACACCACTGTCATTTTAAACATGGCTGAGCTGCTTACTTACCATGAAATTATTTTCATCCACGAGACAGCCACTTTGTAGTGTACTGCTGATTTGTTGGGACACATGAAAAAACCAAAATACAATTCCCAGTAGAAGGCTGAGTCAGCATACTTGTGATACTGAGCGTTAGTTAAGTTGTGTCTAAGAAGAAGCCAAGCAGCGCTTCCAGCCAAGACTGTGAGACTGTCTGATTTCCATTGTATTTGATGTTGCTCTGCATAAGCTCCCATGACATTTACACACACATCCATACAGTCACTGAGAAATGTTCCCAGCTGAAAAAAAAAAAATCCTCCCGGAGCTTATTAAAAACCATTCTAGTACATAACCCGGCTTGCTCTTAAGCACATATTAACATACAGATACGCCTCCTCGCAGCTGTCCATACAACCAACCCTTGTTTTGCAGCACCAGTATCCTCACCATGCATATACATGGACTGAGGATGGCAGGAGAGAGAAGGAAAAGAGGAAAGTGCTTGTTTGTGTGTGTTAGAGGATGAGTGTCTTTATTTGCATGCGGTTTGAATGATTAAGTGAGCGTTTCCTGTGGTCAACCCCTCCTCCTACTTTCAGACGCTCATTACATCCCTCCCTCTATCTAGCTTTCCCTGTCTCTCACTATTCTCCCTCAGCGCTGTCTTTTTCACCTTAGAAATAGAGGTTGCCTAGCAACAGCCCCCTGACTTAGTAGGACAATAGATTCCCTCCTAATTGTAGGTGTGTGTTTGTGGAGGAATGTCGGAGTGTAGTGTTTCTTTTTTCTTTTTCTTTTTTTGTATAAATGTATGATGAATGACAAATAGATGTTGTTTCAAGATCAAATAAGCAAACAGGACGCCCCCCCCCCCACCCCCACCCCACACACCCACCCCCTTTTTTCCTCTCACAATAGGATTTTACTAGCACGTAAGGTTTGGCTCTGGTCTGTCTCTCTGCCAGACACTCAGGTAGCTGACCCCTAGTGGTGAGTCAGGAAAATAAAGCCAATCAGCCTTCAGTGAGGCAGAGGAATAACGGACATGACCCCTTAACAGAACAGCTAAAGAAAAAAGTTGAGAGCTGGGAGATGTAGGAGGACAACAGAGCGAGAATGAAAGTGAAAATTTAACCTTTGTCCTTTCAATGTGTCAAACCAGACATCCACCCGCCCTCTGCGCAGGAGTCAGCCACAATTACCAGCTGTCCATCAAAAGCTCCATGTTTTCTGAGTGTGCGGGTTAGCATGTAAGGGTTAGCTGTTTGTCCCTTATTCTCCCTCCCACGATCAGCATTACTGGAATAGTTTTAGGCTGGGGTCATACTTCACTGTACTGCCCAAAAAAGCATGCCTTCTGTGCTGCTCTGTATCTGCTGTGCTTTACTGTTACTTGTGCTAAATCAGCATTAATGTTATTAGTTATTATTGATTTATGTTGTGTTCTCTGACAAAAAAGAAATAAAAATTAAAAAGCATACATGAGTTCTTAGGTTCAATTCAGTTTTATTACAGTTTTATACAGCGTCAAATCACAACAACAGTCGCCTCAAGGCACTTTATGTTGTAAAATCAAAACCCTACAATAACACAGAGAAAACCCCTAATAATCAGATGACCTCCTATGAGCAAGCACTTTGGCGACAGTGGGAAAGAAAAACTCCCTTTTAACAGGAAGAAACCTGCAGCAGAACCAGATTCAGTGTAAACATCAGATCTGAATATTGTAAATAAACTGAAACTAGTGCTTTTGCATTTTATTTTTTTTACTTTTTTCTTTTTCCTTCTTCACTGTTTCACCTCTACATAGTGCTCTCACACTGTCTTCAAACTGTATGTAACAGGATCTCATGCACACATCCATTATACTGTAGCTGTCTTGTTAATCATGCATTTATCTCTAATGTGTCTGATATTAGATATTGTTATACTATTTCATTTGCATTGATTTCAAGGTTAATAGAAGTCTAAGGAAAAAGGAGAGACTGCGATAAAGAAAGTGACAGCTTCTCTTTTATCTCCCTGTTCTCTCACATTCTTACACTGTCCTGTATGGTGCTTCTATTCAATTTATCATCCACTCACTGTTCCCTTACTTTACTGTAGCTAGCCCTGCACACACATAAACAAGAAACAGAGAGCTTTGGGGGCAGATGAGTGAAGACTGGATGAGACGAGAGAGGAAATCAAGTATATTGTTCTTGGAAGTAGTTAAGAAAGTGAGGGCGGGCTGAAAAGGCAGAGATGCAAAGACAGGCAGAAATCAGATAGAGACAGAGGGAGAGAAGGCAGCTAGAGAATGGGCAAACGTGAGAGAGACGCAGACAGGAGAAAACAAGTGAGTGGAACAAAGGGAGTAAACACCGGGCAGAAGTATCAAGGTGATTGTGTTTAGCAGGACTGCAGCCGACAGACGAGTAATAAACTAAACAAAGAAATTGTGAAGGGATGAGTGAAGCATAGAAACTGCTAGTCACTTATACTGTAGATTATAACTTTAACATATGCTCTTACTGTGTGACATCACTTCCTCTTTCCGCAGTCGCTCAAGTGTAATCATGAGTTATTTCTGAGAGTTTAAAGCCCTCCGGACAAATTTTGGGTGCGACCGTTAATACTTTAGATAAAGTACAGTCATCATTCCTACCAGTGAGTAACAGTTGTGTCATCACACTTTGTCCTGTAATCAGTACCTCTTTCACACAGCCACTCTGGACATTGTTGGGAGGGAGAGTGCGGTGGTTCGTGGGGGATTCACGCTATTATGAGTCAGCTAAATATGTCAGAGTATGGGGTGCATGCTACCTGCTAGCATTATTATTAGACAAACATTATAAAAAGCTAGTTTTTGATGCTTGTTTTTGCAGCATATGGAATCATTTTATCATGCTCATTTTACTCTGACTCAGAGCTCATATTCATCTGATTTCCAGACACTCTGCCAAATAAAACTTTAACAATCAGTCATTCACCACAAGAGCTATTGAGTGATAAAGATAATGGGATTGAGGAAGAAAAAAAGACCAGTTATCACCATGATATCATTTTTCTCTAGAGATGAGAGAGAGATGTAGCAGGATGTGCATTGTTTAATAAAATGATTACTAGCCCAAACATATTGAAATATGCTAATTCTTATGTGTTTACATTCAAAACCTCATGTTTTAAGCTGTGATTTACAAACTCATGCGGAGTTTAAACTCAGCAATACTGGTACAGTATTTACTTGGTATCAGATCGATACTAAGTAAATAAAGCACTAGTCTGCAGCTCTAAAAACAGGAGTGTTCTCAAAACACACTTATCAAAAATAATTGATCAGTCCTGCAAGGCTATTGGTGTATTGCCTTACTTCTTGTCAAAGTAACACAGGGACTGTCAAAATTTCAAACAGTTGCAAATAATCTGTCCCTAACAATACAGCCTGTGTGGTAGTTCTGTGTAGCCCACGGCAGGTGATGCGCCAGCTGCATTCTGGGTACTGGAAGAGCTGTGTTTGATTTAGGTGCTGAATGAGTAGAGCTTTCATGATACGTATCGCAGGGCGACCTCTCGCTAGCTGTGGCTGTTATTTGCTCTTTTCTCACACTGGCACAAATCGCTGCACCTGAACATCACACGAGCTGGCTGGTTAAATACAGTTTAATGTCCAGTTGGGTGAGTCCTTCACCTTTTCACATGCCCTACATGAGGTAATGACTTTAAAAGTGGTGTGCAAACTCACATGTTTATAATAACAAGTGTAATCACTGGATGTTTAGCGAAGCCTACTAGCTCATATGCCTAAAATACGCAGAACTTAGCCTTTCTCCTTCTTCCTTCAATTTTCCTTTGTTTGTCAACGATTTGTTACTCTCTCTCTAACACACACACACACACACACACACACACACACACACACACACACACACACACACACACACACACACACACACACAGGCTCAGTCTTCAACTCTCC
>NW_005187404.1:4872556-4928356 GCF_000239375.1 Pundamilia nyererei
GTGTGTGTGTGTGTGTGTGTGTGTGTGTGTGTGTGTGTGTGTGTGTGTGTGTGTGTGTGTGTGTGTGTGTGAATATGACATACACACACATAAAGACACACTACTAAAGGGAGCATTTCTACTTCACCAAGACCGCATAGGGAGGGCAGAGGAGTTGCTATGGCAACATGCTGTTCAGGTGGTTGTCAGGTGATGACAGCAGAGAAAGGAGGATGGAGGGATGAGATGTCCTGTAGAAAATGAATAGAAGGAAGCTGGAGAGAGTGAGAGAGAGAGAATGAGAAAAAAATGGAAAGGAACAAAGCATACTGCATGAAAATAGAGAGGAAGGGGGGAAGAGAGGCTGTAGCAAGAGCAGTTGGAATAAAAAGATGAGCCAGGAGTAACTGAAGAGCATCCTCCTAATAGGCCAAGAGCACCTTAGGTAAGCTTTCACATATCAGTCAGTCAGTGTCCTTCTCACCATTCAGTCATTGCTCTTACTCTGATAACAGCTCTGTAGGCTGATCTAAGAGGCTCCAAGTTGTGTGCTGGCATAAAAAAAAGGTTTGGAGCAAGGACATGCAGGTGGTCAATGTCTAATAGTGAAATGGCTACTCCTGCAACTTTATGTTTTGGCTTGCTTTCAAAGGCACTCTCCCCTTTAAATAAATGGTAAGTTCAGATTTGTTTAAGTGTGAATTTGCCCACAGGTTCATATTGAATGTAAGAATGTCCTGTTCTTACCCAAGTGATGGGTTGTCTTCATTCTGAAGACAGCTGGAGGTCAAAATGTAGTTTAATAGCTTTATTGACGGTTCTATGGCATAACATCCTCTATCTCCTAGCTGTTACAGTGCAGTGCAAAGAATTTCTTCGCTAGAAACAAACCACAGATCAAGTCAGAAATCCGGAGCTCTTTATGTTGTTATGGATGCACATATGGAAAAGAAATACAAACAATTAAAAAAAAAATTTAGAATCCCATCTGGTAGTACAATGTTTCTCTTCGTTACTTTTCCATATGGGTGGCCTCAGTGTGGAGTGGATTAAGAGCTGCAGTAGCAGAGAGATGTGATACTGTAACAAGAGATGTGGAGTTGTAACAAGAATGAAAAAGGAAGAGAGGTTCAAACGCAGCCTGTCTTCACTGCACTGGACAGATGGATAATCCTCATGTGAAGTGGGCGTGAATGTTAGTTTGTTGGTATTGGAAAGTTCTGCAGATGAGTGTCTAATCAGACTGTTTGAGCAGTTTAGCGTTCAGAGAGATTTCTTTGAGGCCTCAGGCAGCAGTCGGTGACCACCGGTTGCTATGTGAAAATGAATATTACCTGACCAGCTGTGAAGGGTTCTGGTAATCGTCGGTGTGAAATCAATTGCTAAAGCCTTAACCACGAAGGCCTAGACTGGTAAGTGACTTCCTGGTAACCAGTTGGGGAGTGGTTTCTGGAGGTTGCCGTCACTAGTGTGAAATCTGTTGTAAAAGGGTATATGGTGCTGAACCGAAAACCTAATTGCAATTAGTAGTTAGCAGATTCCCAAGGTTGCCCATAGTTTGCATGAAGGTGTTGACCTATCTGCAAATACTTGTAAACTACTTGCCACAGTGAAACTGTTAAAAGTCCAACACAAACCAGAAATGGAGAATGTTGGCTTCAAAGTAAAAGTGCCATCCAGATCCACTGCAGCCTGTTGGTAAGAGTGAGAAAAAGAGAGCGAGGATGACTGTTCTTGATCTTTATGTGTTCATGACACAAGGTTGCTGATGCCAGTAATCTTGCCCATTTGTTTATTTTGCTTTTGCTGTTTCTTTATCTTTCCTTTATTTGTGCAAAATAAAGGCACAAATAGATAATAAAACTAAACCTGGACTCTCTTTATTAATCTACTCACTGCATGTCATGTACTACAAAACATGCTTAGTTCACTCCAGTTGAGACATTTAGGAGATAATGCTGTTTTTTTTCTTTTTTCTTCATAAAAGAGTTATTCTCCCTTTCTTTATGAGGTTTTTAGACAGTGGATGCCAGGGGTCACTAGGCCACAGTCTCCCCCAGGACACAAGCTTGTGTGTCAGCTGGAGGGAAACAAATATCTGGTCCAGGAAACTAGAGAAAGAACTGTTCTTTGATGGCCTCAGTCACCATCTGTGAAAGGTGAAAAAAAGCAAGATGAGAAAGAGAGATACAGGGTAATTCTGTTGAGTATGTTATAATGAGAGAGACAAAAGTAAAAGAGAGCTCAATAGCATGGTATTAGAAAAAAAGAGCACAGAAGGGATGTGTATATGTGTAAATGCAATTGGGTGTAAGGGGATTGTGGGGGGGGGCAATAGTTAGATTTAAAAATAGGCCTTTTGAGAATCATAATGTAAGTGATGAAGGGTGAAGCATGGAGAGAGAGGGAAGTGTTGGTGATTTAGGATAACAAGGAGGAGATTTGTAAAGAGGAATGATATCAGATTTACATGCAGATCTGGAAGCTTGATAAAAAAGATAAAGGGAAGAAGGTGGCTTTGAGGATTGGAGTATTTACCTTGAAACTCAAACTGTCTTGACTGTATTTTAGTAGGGATTCTTTTATTAAGGCTACCCATCCCTACGAACGTAAACACAGGGACACGAGGACAGAGCGTTTGTGAGTCACTGTTACTGACACAGTGACCCAGTCTGGAAGATGTAGGTTACCCTTTCTTGTAGCCCTCAGGTTTCTCGGGAACTGACTCGGATTTACTGATACAAAGCCGGTCTATTGTTTTGTGCACTGATACCCAAACTAAACTGTAAAACATCCACTGTACAGAAATAAAAATCCAACCGCCCATCTTCACCATACGTTCCTTTTTCTTGCATAATGATAACAGTGAATGCATTTTCTGTCAAGTTGCAGATTTGAATGTATTTTATTCGCTATGAATTCCAAACATTAGACACTGTTTCTCTCATCTGAATGACTGGGTGCAAGTGAGCTGACTCAGTGCAGTTCACAAACTTGTAATTCATTTTATTCTAACAGTCTGCATGTTTCCTATAACATCAAAAGCATCTTCTCCGGGGATTTGGCAGGGATTCATTAATCAGACAATAGGAGCTAGATGGTCCTTAATTGTTCCCAGCTCCCCATTTTTGTGCTCTTGTGCTTTCAGGCTCTGCAGAAGTTAGCGAGTCAGTACCTAAAGAGAGACTGGCCTGGAATCAACCCTGATGACCAGAGAACAGACTATAGGTAGGTTTGTGTGTGTGTGCATATGACACAGAAAAATGCACATATTACATAAAATTAGGAGCTGGAAGCTACTTTGTCTTCTTGCATCATCTACAAATTTATTTCAGCTGCAGTGTTCACATGAAAGCTGAAATTATACTGTGCTGGAGTCGTTCAATATTCTAGAAAAAAATCGTCATGGTCTACAGCACAGTTATGAGTCATTATTTACTGTAACAGAGGCACTGAAATAGAAGACTTGAAGTTGGATCTAAGTTATTCTGACAAACAGAAATAATGCATTTGCGACACAAATTTTCTCCCCTTGTGGTTCCCTGCTCACACAGTTTTTTTAAAACCCACATTTTAAAAAACGTGTCCAATATCCAAGCAAATGGATATTGGATTAATTAAATAATCCAGCTGCAGAAACTTTCCAGCACTCAGTGCTTTTTCTCTCCTACTAGGAATGTGTATGCAGTGTGGAGGTCCTATTTAGAAGGTACAGTCCAGGTGAGCCAGTCCAGGCTCAATGTATGCGACAATTACAAGAGTCAAGTATCAGAGCCCGCTAAGACTGTTAGACTGTACAAGGAGCAGCAGCTTAAAAAGGTGAGTTGGTCATTTTTTTCCTGAAGCAGTATTTGTGCTCTGTTGCTGCTGCATCTTTCCAATGTGCTTGCTCAGAGTTAACTTCATGTTGTTCTGCTTGTTCTTCAAACATATGCCTGTTGTCTTTTTCCCTTTTCACAGACAATAGATCAGCTGAGCGGCATTCAAGCAGAGCTGCAGGAGTCAGTGAAGGAGTTAGCCAAAGCTAAGAAAAAATACTACGACTGCGAGCAGGTTGCCCACGCTATACGAGAGAAGGCCGACATCGAGGCGAAGTAAGTCTGCCGCAACACTGTGCACGTGTGTGTGTGTAGGGCTTTTCAGGTAGTTGCCAAGTCAGTTTCAGTGAGGGGATCTGGTGTCCCTGTTATGCTGTGGAGGGCGCATATTTGCCTGGCATCAGTTGGGTCCACTTGCAAATCAATACAAAGCTGTTCTAATTTTTTATTGTCTTTGATTTTGAGCGGTGCAGTTACCAGATTTAGATGAAATCGGTTGCAAAGAGGATGCTGCACCAAAAACCTCTTTGGGATTGCTTTGATTGCTTGAGGGTTGTGTTTTGTTTGCATTGAAGACACTGATTTCTCAATTCATCTTATTGATGTGACCAACAGATTTCAACCAACTATTACTTTGATGGTTACCATTCAGTTCAATTCAATTGTATTTATCTAGCACCAAATCACAGCAACAGTTGCCTCAAGGTGCTTTATATTTTAAGGTAAAGACAATTATACAAAGAAAACATTCATACACTATATTGCCAAAAGTATTCACTCCTCTGCCTTCATATGCATATGAATTTGAGTGACATCCCATTCTTAACCCATAGGGTTTAACATGATGTCAGTCAGCCCACCCTTTGCATCTATAACAGCTTCAGTTCTTCTGGGATGGCTTTCCACAAGGATTAAGAGTGGGTTTATGGGAACCTTTGACCAATCTTCCAGAAGCACATTTATGAGGTCAGAAACTGATGTTGGATGAGACGGGCCGGCCCGCAGTCTCCACTCATAATTCATCCTAAAGTTGTTCTGGCGGGTTGAGATGAGGACTCTGTGCAGGCCATTCAAGTTCTTCCACACCAGACTCACTCATCCATGTCTTTATGGACCTTGCTTTGTGCACTGGTGCGCAGTCATGTTGGAACAGGAAGGGTTCATCACTTCATGGCTCAGTTGCTGTCATTTCCAGTCGCTTCCACTTTGTTATAATACCACTAACAGTTTACTGTGGAATATGTAGTAGTGAGGAAATTTCAGTGCTAGGCTTACTGCACAGGTTGTGTCCTATCACGGTACCACTCTGGAATTCACTGAGCTCCTGAGAGCGACTCATTCGTTCACAAATATTAGTAGACGCAGTCTGCATGCCTAGAGGCTTGATATTATACACCTGTGGCAATGGAAGTAACTGGAATACCTGAATCCATTGATTTGGGTGAGCGAGGGAATACTTTTAGCAATATAGCGTAGATTGCGCCACACTTTTTAGCTTTAGTTCATTTCTGTGCAACCTACAGGTGACTGCAGCAAACTGATAGCAACGAAAGACATTGCAAGGTTTTCGGTGTAGCACCTCTTTGAGACCCATTTCACCTATTTACTGCCTGTGGGTCACTGAAGGATGTTTAGGCCTGTGTGAATAAAGCTCAAGAGAGCACTTTACACAACCGTGTATCATAACACCAAAATGAGAGAAGAGTCCTCCTAAATATCAAGTCACACCCAAAGTCTACTGGTGGTAAATCCTGTCTCCCTACACTTGTCTTACTTAGAAACTTTATGTTGGATTTTTCTTTAATTTACCACACTTCTTGGTAAATATATAAAAATGGTGTGACTAAACAGATGGTCTCCATGGTGAGGGAGAATGCAATCAAGAGAGTGAAGCTGGTTAACCTCATAAGGAGAATGTGTGTGTGTGTGTTTCTGTTTGGAGAGAGATAAAGAAAGGGAAAAACATTGTCATCGAGGATGAAAGAAGCAATCAGTCATAAACATACACAGGTGTTTGAAAGAGAGAGAAAAAATACAGACGAAAAGACATGAAAACAACAACAGAGGAACAGTAAAGAATAGTGTGGAAACATTGACTGACTTTAGTTTTGATGAATCAGCTAACCACATCTAAACGATGTTAATTTGATATTATTAATTAATTTGAAGCATAGCTCCAGCAGATATATAGAGAGTAATGTTGATGTTGATTGAAAGCACTTTTTTCCTGTGACCCTGGTGTCTGTCCTTTACTTTTTTATTACCTTCCAAGCTTAAGAGGCTTTCTGATTGAACAGCCACCTGACCTGTTTCTGCTCTAAGAATTCAAATCTTGAAGCTTTGCAGTCTCACAATTAGTTCCAGAGTTTGATCTGGAGCTGATGAGTGTTGTTTTCCTCCCATCCCTTGGTAGCAGTAGCTATGGTGACATTTTCACTTCATTGAATTCTCAACCCTTGGTTTGCGCTCACATCGATTGGCCAATCTACTCTTTTCTGTTCTCCATCGCTCAGTAGAAAGTAGCAGCGATGGAAATAACTGTATCGCCTGTGTGCCATTATTGGAGAGTATGCACATGCGTGTGTGTTTGAGAGGATAAAAATGGCGAGGCACAAGGAACACACAGGAATAAATTGGTGTGAATGTTATTTTTAACAGCACTCGGGGTGTAAAGTAGGACTTAAGTAGAAGCATTTTACAGGTACTCTCGCGCGGGGAACTGGCAGAGAAAATTACACACTGAAGCATTTGCATCGGCGAGTGTTAGATTTAATCGAAATAAACATGCTTTTTTTTAATGTTTTTGCGCTCATGCGCACAGATACACATGCCGGGAGGAGACAGGCTCTCTCTGTCATTGATACAAATGAGTGTCTGGATCAGGCTCACATTCATCACTGTCAAGTCTCGCTCTGCTCAGGCCAGGGTTCGTCAATAAAGTCTGGTCCGAATCAGAGGATGGAGATGTGGTAGAAATCCTTGGATCTTCCCTTCTGTCGTCTTTTACTTGACATGTTAAATTTAAAAATGTGAATACACAAAAAGTTTACAGTGTTTAAAAAAAATAAAAATAAAATTAGATACTTATTATTGTTTTGTTTTTTGTCTTTTTCAGGTCTAAACTGGGTCTTTTTCAGTCAAGAATTAGTTTACAGAAAGCAAGTGTGAAGGTAAGAACCTGAAACATAACAGCGGCTTATTTAGGCAGGGCTTTCAGATGTATTACTTTGAACAATTATTTAAAAACAAGTAGTAACACTATACACATTTTTTCTGTCTGTTTTTTGAAGTTGAAAGCAAAAAGAAGTGACTGTAACTCAAAGGCGACACAGGCCAGGAATGACTACTTGCTAACGCTAGCTGCTGCCAATGCTCACCACGATCGGTACTACCATACAGATCTGCTGCACTGCATACAGGTAAATATAGAAAGATGAAAGAAAGGAAATGAATGAGGTAAGTGCTGTGAAAGTGAAAACACAAAGCCAACATTAAAGACTCGAGATTTTAATGCTGTTGCAATATTTTGCTTTACTAGATCAAGTACTGACTTAAGAGCCTCCCTTGGATTATATCCGGAGGGATTTTTTTTTTTTTTTTGGACGGGAATGAGGAAGCATTTTTCTGTTTTCAGAATATAAATTGGAGAGCTTTGAATCTAAGTTCCGTTTTGGGAAAATGTGTTCCTTTCATGAGTCCACAAAGTCAGACTCCCATTCACTGTCAGTGAAATAGCTGGTAGGGAAATATCACACACGAAAAAGTGTTGATTTCACAGTTTTGAGTCTTCAAAGAAAGTCGCAGCGTTGTGCGGATTTACGATTTGAAAGGGGCTTATGTGAAGAAAAGTGAGCCATGCTAATGTCAACTTAAACCAAATCATCGGTGGGCAGGAAATTATCATTTTCAGCTGATGGAATATCAAAAAAGACATTCTTTTGTCTTTGGTCTTTTATTTTAAACTGCTAAGATGATTGAATACAAAAGGTGGTTAAGCCCAGTCTTAATCAGACACAATAATATCTTGCTGAGCTGTTTCAGTTGTGATACTGCTTTAATTATGATCTGTATGAAAATACACAAACAAAAATCCCAGTCTGTAATTCACTTACAGCCTAGCTACTCTGTTGTACAAACATGGGCTAACATGCTCACAGATACAACACATAAAGTAAAAGTCTCGAAACATCATATGTTTCCTTATATTTTGCCTCCAAAGAGCCAGAATTTCTTGGAATTTTTAAAGTGTTCTCGAGCAATAGTTCTCCAGGATGTCTGAAGGTCTTTTTCAAGTTTCTCTGGCTGCTTTTTCACAAATTTTCAGTCCATTACTTTTACTTGACCATTTTCATGAAACAATTCAAGCACAAAACAGAACCTAACTCAAGGGATGAAAAGAAACCAATTTTTACATTTTTTAAGCAATTTGTTACTAGTAGTATGTCACAAAACATCATTTGTTCCAGTTTCTTGTGTTGAATCTATTAAAAATGCCAAAGATAACACAGACACGTTAGAGCATTTTTGCTCTAACAAGTGATTTCCAGAGATCTATTAGATGAAAACTTGGCATATCTCAGCATGGTGTGTCAAAACTGCCTATAGCAGATGAACAGTATCTGAAAGTTATTTCTTAAAGAAATGTGAAAAATCCAAACCCAGGACCTGAGAGATGCATCTGACACTTCAATTGGTCTATTCTCTACTGTTCACTAAAGCCTCAAAAGAAGTGTCTCAGTAGAAAGGGTGGCTGTCAACAAACATTGTTAAGGAAGGGAGAAAAAGATGTGCCAAACTTCACAACAACTGGACTGAGAATCAGTAGTCCAGAGTGGAAAATGCACGACAAGTGAGTGTCTACAGCCATCGGTAAAACTGTCATGGTTTGAAGCTGCATTTCAGCCAGTGGTGTTGGGTGTCTTGTTAAAATTTGTGGAATTATAAACATAGAAAAGCATAATGAGATTTTAACCCACTGTGCAGTACTATCTGGAAAGCGTCTGATTGACAATTGCTTAATTCTTCAGCATGAAAAATCCTCAGGCGTGACTGATTATGGTAGTTCTGTTATAGACACACATGTTGGTCTGTTTTACATCTGCAGCTTTATTGCTCTTGTTTTTCTCATTTGTCTGACCATCAGTTAAATGGTATGTACTCAGGATTTCAATAGTATTAAATAAAATTTAAGTTTTTTTTCTTCTGTTTCTTGGCTTTTGACTCCTTGTTTATTTCTTCTCCCATCTTCTTTTCTGTCTTCTCTCCTCACTCTCGCATGCTCTGCCTTAGGCGTGCATGAGCATCTATACTACGAGGCCATTCTGAATAATAGATCCTTAGCTTCTTGTGACAGAAGGACAGGACTGCAGGGAAATATGCACATACACAAATATGCGCATGAAAACACACACAGAGAATGAGGGACATTGCTAGAAGGAAGCAAGCTGTCTGTCCTCCCTCTCCTTCCTGTGCTGATTCATTTGTGGTGTTTACCTGAAAATATCAGCACTTGTGAATGTATGAGTTCTCTCTGCAGTTCAAGGAAGGCGTGAAATCTTTTCCATGAATGCATTCCTGTATGCTTTTGGGGCCTTTTCATCTCCATGTTCAACAGATATTGTAGTTATCCCATGAAATGTTTGAGATTAAATGAGTTATAGTGGTAAGAATCGGCTTCCTTCCTTCCTAGGTCATCTGAGAAAAGAAAATGATTAAGTGTGAAATAGATGACTGAAGGATAATAGAATAGTTTCTCTGGGGATGATAGGTGAGGAGACTTGTAATTGATAGCCTTGTTTAGATCAAATCTTCCCTTCATAAATACTGACTGTACTGAGAGTTGTAGTGAGGCTGCGGTAATAACTTAAATCTTATAGGTGAGCCGTCCTTGTCAATGCGACAGCTGTAGTGAAAGGGCAGAGGAAGAACCGACTGCTCAACATCTCCCTCTGCTGTCAGCAGTATATGCTGTTATTAATGTCGGTCTTTAAAGTTGCCGGCTAGACATTGACACACACAACCACACACCCTCACACTTGCACCTCTGCTGCCCCGTCTGCTCCCCTGTGCTGCCCTTATTGTTCCAACTGATGCAGTCATTCAACCCAAACACAGACACACACACATAAACACACATCCACTGGCCATGGTATAGGGACGGACGGGGCTTTTTCTGGAAGCTGACTCACTTCATTTCAACACTACCGTAAATGGATGAAAAAAGGAGGGCAGGAAGAGAAGAAAGGGGGAGGAGGAAATGACCAGAATGATGAGGGAACATTTAGAGAGAAGTCAGCCAGCAACCCACCCTTAATGACATAATGTCCTTGTCAATATCCCATTGTTTTTGAGGCTGTGTTGTGTGTGAATGCTGTGGGTTGTGGGTTTTATGTTGTTTTTTTAAATGTGTTTGTCTGTATAAGAAGGAGACAGACGTAGGTGTTAGCTGGAGGCTGCAGACTTGGCCTAAATGATCCGCTGGTTAGAATAGTATGTGCACGTTTCTGAGACTTTGGCCAGAGGAGTGCGTGTATGTGTGTGTCTCTGAGCATTTGATCACTGATGTCTGTGTGTGTGTGTGCCTTCTCTGTGTTTTGTTGAATTGGAATCTGAACCCCTTCACCTTCCTCTGCAGCTGTGAGAACACCATCCAAAGAACACACTCACATACTCACTCACACACACACTCGTGTCCCATAAACACATTTTTTTCAGTAAGTCTCTCTTTTTTTCTCTCACCCACTAATACCTTTTATACCTTTTCAAAATGCTCTCCCTTCCCCTCCGTTAGCCCCGCTCTCTGTCTGTTTGGCAGCGTTGCCTACAGCTTGGCAGCAGTATCCCGGCTGCCCATAGAAAGGCTGTTCACTTGGACTGCATACTTCATTAAAATGTCTTTATATCTGTGCATCAGAAACGCTAATGTTAACAGTTGTTAAATAAAAACATCTGCGTGGTTTTGGGCCTTCCTGTGACTTCGTTCCCTCCCTCTCACCTCTTTATATTTTCCCACCATCTTTCTCTTCACTTTTTCACCTCTTCCTTTTTTAGTTTAGTGTTTTTCATAAAATCCTTTTTAATGGCCCATGGAAACATGCCATATACTGCATTTAAAGTTATAATATACAGTACGCCATGGGAGGCGGCGATGCGAGTGAGGCGTGTTTGTTTGTAACAGAAGTGGGCTTTGCTATGCTGGACTCTATTTCTGTTCAATTTGACTGTATGTATTTTGCATGTTTTGGGGTGTGTTCTAGTGAAATTTATCATAAAATAAAGCTTGAAATTACCTTCCACACAAGACGTTTCCATTGATTTAGTCCTGCTACACAGTAGCTTATGCAATAACAGAAACAATCATTAACAGAGGAAATTGTCCCACCCAACAAATGCAACAAAAATAACACAAAAGCAAGGGAGCTGTCAATCAGTTATAGTGTAATCTATGGACTATGGACCTCAAATATGATTTTTTAAACATAGATGTGCATCAGTAGATTATGTAACAAAATCACAGTACATTTATGGCTATCTAAACACAAGATTTAATTTGAGTTTACGACAAACTAGCAACGCTTATTCACATTCTGTTCTCTTTGTCTATTTCTTAGTGTCTCCTCCTGATTCCCTTGTCCTCTCTGCTTTATTATTAAGGATTGTGGAATTACATTGAATCCATCCATGCTTCAGTGTAACCCCTGGTTCCTGTCTTTCTCTGTCTGTCTTCTAGGCCTTGGACGGCAGAATCTATGAGCACGTCAAAGACTACCTGGTGGCACTTTGTCGCACTGAGCTTGAGGCCTCCCAGGCTACACACAACACGTATCAGTTCCTTTTGGACAAATCCACCAGGGTGAGTCAGACAATACAAAAATATGCTTTTTGAATCTGTGGTAAGACATTTCTATGGAACCCACTGAAAGTGTTTTGACATTCAGCAGTCTTTTTCTTTCTGTTATTTTCTTTCTTTAATTTCTTTGTGTCTGTCTGCAGTTTAGTGGTTTGCACAGCCACCTCACAAGCAGATCTTCAGTTCTGTTGCAGAAGTAGGCACGAATCATTTTGGGGTTGTGTCAGGAAGGAAATCTGGTGTAAAAATCTGTCAAATCAAAGATAGAGCTACCTTCTGTTGTGACCCTGTGTGAATAAGGGAGCAGCTGTGTGTACCTTTTGTGTGGCATGATGAGGTTTCTATTCTACTTTAACTGTGCAAGAAAGACACAACACAGTGACTGTTTTTGATTAACGCAGCATGTAGTCACAGGCAAATTGTGAAATGTTAACTTCAGGACCCGAACGCATTATCAGGGGTTATTTTGCATGTTGCCATTTTACTGAATGTCACTGTATTTCAGGATTGTTTGCTCACCACATCGCTTCTAGCTGCTTCCTGTGTGGGACAGTTTCTCACTGGTTTCGGGTCTCATCCTAAACTACACTCACACTAGCTTTGGTTTGAATGTTATGTCTTCAGAAACTCGACTTAACTTCTGAACCATATCCCTCTTGGACCGAAAAATTAATCCCTCTAAAGTCAAAATATGAACCCACATATGTATGCATGAATATGAAACACTCACCCACTGTGGGCTTCAGATGCGGCAGTGGGAAAAAAAATTGTCGTTTGCATCCTCGAAGGGAGCAGAAGCCTCGTCACACATGAAGTTCAACAGACTCTTGTATTGTCGGGTTTACACAGCACCAAACTTGCATGCAAAATGTACTGGATTAAAGATCTCCTTCTCTCTTTCTTTCAGATAATGCAGGAGTACAACCAGCAGTTGTTCATGCAAGAGAATCCGGTGTTTCACAAAGCGCACGACTTCCAGTTCCAGCCCAGTGAATGTGACACGGTGAGACTCACACAGCTACACACAGATCTCCTGGATTAATACTCATGTATCACTAGTACTTAGATTGTTTGTACATAAACCTGTTCACAGCAGGACTGTCACTCCACTTCACTTGCTGACTCACACACACACATACATACACACATACGCACAAACTCCCACACACAGACAGCAGCCAGCCATGTGGGCTTTCCTTTCATCCTGTGTTTTCTGTCCTCTCTAATATCTTATGTGTATAAAATGTTGCTTAAATCCTTAAGTTGAGTGATGAAACAGAATTCATTTACCGCAGTTCTGATTTAGAGAGTCACATTAAAACATCTGGGGCTGAGAGACCTGCCAAGTTAAAAATCCGTGAGCCAAAGCTGTGATCGCCCTTTTTTCTCTTGAGATATCTTTGGGCCTTTTGTTCCCAGACTTTGGGGATTTCTTTATGTTAACAGTTTCAGATGGAGTTGCCCAGTTAACTAATGTCTGCTGACAACGTGAAAGATGCATGAATCGGCTCTGTGTTCAGATGTTGCGTGTCCGTTGGGAGCGTATCTTTCTAGCCTGGGATTTTTTTTTGTCATTTACGCAAGCTAATTTAATCATTTAAATTCAATTGGTTGCTGAATGCTACAAATATTTTAAATTGTTGTCAAGTGATCACGGTCTGTGTGATCGGAATGGAGCAGTGGGAATCATGCTGTCTCCTCTCTTCTCCTCTTCGGGGACTTGTTAAGTCTTTCTGGCTAAAAAAAGAAATTGCTCTCACTGGACACTGTTTCTAATACCTTTCTAGAGTAGTATCCTTCTCTCCTGTGTCTGAGTCATATTGTGCACTCTCCTTTCTCTACATTTCTCTTTCTCTCTCTGGGTTCTGCCAGTTTCTCCTTGCCTCTGATCTTTTGCCTTGTTTCAAGTGTTCTAACAGTTTTCTCTGTAACAATGTTCTCTTCCTTCTTTGTGTCTTCCTGTTCCTGTTCAAGCTTTGCTAACAGTTTTTCCCTAAACTTTTTTTCCACTAATCGCTCCTTGTGTTTGTCTGTCTGTGTGCTTGCACTGCTGCTCTTTGGGTGTGTGGTCTGCGGATGCCTGGATGTCTATTTGTTTGTGTGTGTGTGTGTGTGTGTGTGCCAGACTCTGAGCTCGGTGCAGCAGTTGGTGGACATTGAACCGTCGCCGGTCAGTGCCATGAGAATGACCCTGGCACAGGTAGTCTTAACTGTTGTCAGCATTCCTATCATATTTCTCAGACCATGGCTTATCTGCTTCATTCATACATTCTGTTTATACTGACTGCATCATTTACTGTAAGAAGCTTTCAGTCGGCCATGAGCCAAACAAAGCGTAATAATGCAGTTTAACTTAACACCTCAGGCTGTGATTGATGTTTCAGCATGGCTCTGGAAAAATCTGAAACCTCATACACTCACAGGCTACTTTATTAGTTATACCTTGCTAGTACTGGATAATCAATCTCCTGTTTCACCACATCAAGTGCTCTATTGGATTGCAATCTGGTGACTGTGGAGTCCATTTGAGTACAGAGAACTCACCAGTTCTGTTCAAGAAACAAGTTTGATATTATTTGAGCTTTGTGACATGGTGCGTTATCCTACTGGAAGCAACAATACACAGTTAGGCTGAGGAATTCAAACAATGATCAGCTGGTACTGAGTGTGCCAAGAAAATATTGCCCACACTAACAGTTCATATAAGACAGAATGGATCCATGCTGTCATGTTGTTTACACCAAATTCTGCAATCTGACTGTTGCAGCAGAAATCACGACCATACCAAGTTTTTCCAGACTTCTATTGTCCAATTTTGGTGAGTCTGAGCCTCAGTTTTCTGTTTATAACGAGCAGGAGTGGCACCTGTTATGGCCTTCTGCTGGTGCAGCTCATCTGCTTTGAGGTTCATACGTGAGTTAAAGCAGTCCAGCCATTCTCCTCTGACCTCTGGCATCAAAAGGCATTTTCTCCCAGAGAACCGCAGCTCACTGGATATTTTCTCTTTTTTGGACAATTCTCTGTAAACCTTAGAGATGGTGGTGTGGGAAAATCCCAGCAGATCAGCAGTTTCTGAAACACTCAGACGAGCCAGTCAGGGACCAACAACCACGCTATGCTCAAATCAGCTTCAGCCGGTCATTTTGACTATGTCTTCATGGCTACATGACTTAGCTGTTGCCATGTGATTGGTTAATTAGATATTTTTGTTAATAAACAGTTAAATAGGTGTACCTAATAAAGTGGCTGGTGAGTGTGTGTTCATAGGCACCCAACAGAGAAACCTTTTTAACCCACAAAAAAGACTTTGCCCTCACTGGTAGCAATCTTTCAATTTAAGTTATATTCCCTAGATTTCTAGCGCATGCTCGGAATGACCTGTTATAGTGAGGAAAAAAAAGACAGAAAAATACTTGATTTTTCATAGCTATGCACACTATTTACGAATGTTGTCACTATGGATCTCCTTGCCTGTGATTATGATGCTTTTGATGATACTTTACATTATAATTTTCTTTAAAAACAACTGTAGTGTCAGTGAGCTGACACTTTTTCGACTCAGTGACATGACAAATCAATGTTAACACACATTAAATTAAACTTTGCTGAACTAGACGCCCAAGTATGACATGCTCTGTTTGGCAGGGACTTCTTCTATGATCTAACTCTGATTGACAGGCAGACAGTTAGTCAGCTAGAATAACCTTTATATTCCAAGTATCTTGGAGAGCAGTGTGGGCCCATCCCTCTTTTAAACAGAAATTGTGCTCTAACCAGTTGGAGCACCAAGACTTCATACAGCATGGCGGTGAGGGTGAGCAAAGTATTATTGTGTGTTGGGAATAACTGAGAAAAGCAGCTGAGGATGGGCTCAAATCTGACAGCACACTATGTAGTGATAAAACCCAGAGCTCTTTTGTTATTACTGGAAAAGAGTCATGTCTTGTTAATAGTCATTAACACATCATTGTGCTTTATAAATGATCTGTTTTTATATGGCTCTCAGCTTTGTGGCTTAGGGAGGAGGTTGTTGATTTTGGCCTACAGCAGTCAGCACTTTAACCACAGACAATAAAACAATAGCGTATGGTTTGTTTGTTTTTTCGGTTCGATTTTCTCCTTTTACTGAAATACAGCGGAGGTTAAAGAACTTTCACTGCCCGACTTTTTATGTCCATCTGTCACCGTAACAAGACCGTGAGACACTCTGGGATAACCACACAAGTGGCTGCAGATAGGATTATGACATCATCCACATAGTTGGCGTGAGAACTAAAAATAAACATGACAAATATGTGGGAGTTTCTGAATTACATGTTAAGATTTTATCTGCTCAATGCGACTTTACTTTTGTGCACCAATAGAATAATCAAACCAGAGAATAGAGCAGCAGCTGATGAAATTTTCTTATTTCATATCTAAAAAGGCCACAGTTCACCTGATTGTTACAACTATTCCACCTGACATAAACCTCGCAACGACAGCTGACTACACTGAGGCGGTTCAGCCATTACAGGTCTATTTAAAGAAGTTCTTTATGTTTCCTGCATTTTCTAGTTGCTTCATCACAATCAAGCAATGAAGGCACACTTGCTCGATAGCTGAATACCTTTGGTGGCTTTGGCTTCTCATGACCATTGTCATGACTCATCTGATGCCGTAACCTTATGTCATCTTTTAAAATATCACCATACTGTCATCAACATCCTGAAAGCTGATGTGTCATAGTTTAGTGTAATTTTCCTTTACAAATTTGTTATGGGTTCAAGATGTAATCACTGGAAATTGAATGTGTCCTGATTTCCATTCAAAATCATGCTACGTATATCTTACATGATGATTATTGAATTCTTTGTGTCTGCATGTGTAAGATAAGCCCATAAAACATAAAATATGAAATAATACTAAAGCTAACACTGCATTAAATTTACATGTTGTGAATGTAGACATCATATTGTGGTTTACAAGCAACTCTGTAGTTGTACACATACATTTTCTCTGTGCTATTTTAGGAGAACTCAATTCATTCTTTCGCTTTTAACACGCATAAAAAAGCATAATCATAGGCAGGTATTTGCTGCAGTCTGAATGCACCGCTGCTGCTCTAATGCAAGTTGTGTAGAAACACTGGAGTCCTAGGCACCCAGTTCTTTAAAACTCCATTAAAACACTTCACATAGAAATACTGCTGCCTTGGCTAATTTGTGATACATGTGCTGTTCAGCATGATGAATTTTATTAGTTAAGACAGCGATATGTTTCTAAAAACTGTAGAACAAGAGCAAGAGCCTTATTCAGAGAAAAACCTGTGCAAATGCATTAAATCATAACAAGTCCTAGACCCTTTCTGACATTTTTTTTCTTATAATAATATGTGTCTAAGACAAGAAATGTGTTCAGAATGAGTGAATAACCTGCAAGAAGACTGTATCTAAATGTGTCTGCCTCTTTAAGTCTGAAAAAGGTTTAGATTTTGATGATGACACCATTTTCCCTTATATGTCAGGTCAGTTGTTTATAGTTGTGCCTATTATGGCACCTACAGTCATTGCTAATGTTGTTATTTTCCAATTTATTAAATGATTTAATAAAATAATATTTCACCTTTGTCCATAAAGACATTTAGAGTGCAGGTTGATTGATCTGTTTGGGTGTAACGAGATAATCAGTGTGCAACAGGAAGATACAAAAGTGATGCAGAAAGTCACATGACTCACATGAGCACTAGAATTTATTTGCAGTATGAACAGTCATGTCAAAGGGAGTGGATCTTTTTTTATTTCAAAGATTTTATGTATTATGATGACATCATAATAAATAATCTGATCCTTACCAGGTTCTAAAATTATTTAAATACAATACCTCAGATGAGTACTCGCCCTCATTCATCAGCTTGTAGATCCACCTTTTTCAGCAATAACTTGAAGTAGTCATTTTCTGCATGCCATTTATCAGTCTCTCCTGTCACTGTGGAGGAACTTTGCAGGTATTTGCACATATCTCTTTCATCATTGTCCTGTTGTATGGCCCCATTTCAGCCAAATGTAGTAAGCTACTAGACAGATGGGCTCAGATTTGACTCTAGAGCACTTTGGTATACAGAGGAATTCATTATCGACTAAGTGCCCAGGTCCTGTGGCTACAACACAAGCCCAAATCTTCACTCCTTCACCACCGGGGTGGACAGTGGGTATGAGGTTTGTGCTGTTATGCTGTGTTTGGTTTCATGCTTGGTGTGCATTATGGCCAAACATCACCACTTTGGTCTTCGTCCCAGAAGTCTTGTGGGTTGTTCAGATGCAGCTTTACAAACCCAAGCTGTGCTAACATGTTGTTTTTAGAGAGAAGAGACGTTTTCCTGGCAACCCTTCCAAAGTTATATTTGTTCACTTTTATTATTGTACTGTCATGAACTTTAACATTTAACATGCTAACTGAGGCCTGTAGTATCTGAGATGTAGCTCTTAGGGTTTTTTTGCAGTTACTTTGAGCATTGCATGGTCCGACCTCGGTGGGAATTTGCTAGGACATTCTAGCTGATTGAACTATCTTGAATCTTTTCCAGTTGTGAATAATCCTTTTCTCTGTATAATGATGGAATTGAAATTGTTAAAAAGTGACCATATACATGTTCTCAAAGAGATGGGGAGCAAGAATTGCTTCTTGAGGATCATTGCTGATGTTTTCCTCCTTGGCATCGTGTTACGCACACCGACAGAGTGACAAAACTTCTGCTCTTATAGATGTGCTTACATTTGCTAATGATCGGATAATAATCTGCATTTAATTAGGAACTCCTGGCTGTTACTTAACCCTTGTATGGTGTTCGGGTCTGTGAGACCCGTGTTCAGTTTTTGTCAAAAGAAAAATTAAACAATTAATTATTTTTTCACGTGTAAATGTGTTGTGTCTTTCCACTCACTCCACTTGATTATAACTGATTTATTTATAACATTTTATATAAAAGAAAAACGAGAAGCACATTAATTCATAAATGTGATCTAACAAAGGTAAAGGGAAAAATTAACCATGTTTGCTGTTCATATGTCTTGTAATTGGGATGAAGTAAACATCTGTTGAGTAATTTAACATAAAATTGTTTGATAGTGTTAATTTGGAAAGCCAAAACTCTAGCGGGTCCACCAGACCCACGAACACTGGCTGAGTAACAAAAATACGAACACCACACAAGGGTTAACCTCATAACTCCTGTGGAAGCAGTAGGTGTACTTAGGTTTTCCACACTATTTCTACGTTTTCGGTTTAGCTTTGTCTTTCGAGATGTTTTGTGTTTCATCTGAGCTTGTATTTAAGACCTGGTAAGGATCAGATGATTTTTTATTACTGTTCACATAACTGTAGATGCTGGCAGACTATCTGAAATTCAAATTTAAGGAAATTGAGATGCAGGTTCGTGACATGTCATATTCGAGCCACTGTTCTAATCGAGTTTCCTGCCCTCTCCCTTAACTTGCTGCAATTCTCCTGTGCCTGAATGTAATTAAGCTGTAAATCTCCCATGTAATACACTTGGTTTCACACCTATACTTAGCCAGATTTATGCCCTATTGTTACAGAATCAGCACATAATTAATAGAGATGATGTGCATGAAAAGGTATAATTATAATATTGTGTACTTTAGCTGAGGCTAACAGACTTATTATCAGATTATGGGAACTCAAACCTCTCAGGTCTGTGCAAACACAGCACTGACGACGAATGTCTATACATGGAAGTCTTTGCAAGATATTTTGCATTGATTTCGATCTGAGTTATCACGAGGGAAGCTGGAGTGGGTCATTGTTAAATTACTAGAAAGTATCCTTTTGGTTTTTCAGCCCCTGCTATGATGCATTTATAATAGATAGAAATGAAAAGATCAAATCTGAGTCATATTTGTAAACAAGTAACCAAAAACAGTCTTTTTTTCAGGGTTTCTTTGGACCATGGCAGACAGCTGTATAATTTGATTACTGAGTCATGTTTTTTGGACCACAATAGCAAATAATTATGATTAAACTGAAAAATCTGGCTTTAAAAATGCAAATATGTTTCTATGAAATCAGCATCAGTTGTTTAGAGAAGACTGAATCAAATTAAATGATGTTTTTGTTTTCTTTATTAAAATATTAAGAAATATTTCATCCAACATAGTTAATCTGGATATTGTGGGTGTGTTATTATCAGAATTTGATAGAGTGGCCAAAGAACCTCCCAGCTGTCACCAGATTTTCATTCACATACTGCTAAATGATGCATGATGGGCAGAAGTATGCAACATGACCTTTTCCCAGCGAATCCCCGCCCACTTCAAAGCAGTGACAAAGAACAGAAAGAGAGAAAAAAAATAGAAATCTTTCATGTGAAATAAGAAAAGCTCTTTGTTAAGCGCATGAGCTCCGGATTCACTTTGGCTGCATGGTTATAATTGATGTCATATGTTTAATTGGAAAGCCATGCAGATTCCTTGACTGACCCCGCGTGTTTTCTGTAGTATATATTTTTTTAAAAAAGCAACAAAATAAAGTCACATGCAAAAAGTGCTGTCAACACGCACCTCCTCTTCTCTCACTTTGTAGTACACAGAAAAACACATGTGGTTTTAATAGCAGCTTTTTGTTTCATAAGGTAACAACAGAGCATCGCAACACACACTGTATTAATTACTTGCTATGGAAACAATGTTGCTTTCTTTAGCTTAATTAACAGCCTCTGCGTATTGCACACCTTGAGCTGTTGTTTTTGACACTGTATTTTTGTGTGTTTGCCTGCTGCTGTGGCGTGTCTCTGTGCGGCTGTGTGTGGGATATTAGAGTCGTCAGCTGGAGTCGGAGTCGGGGACGACAGAGGAGCACAGTCTGAACAAGGAGGCCAGGAAATGGGCAACCAGGGTGGCCAGAGAGCACAAGAATATCATTCACTACAAGCGAGTAAGAGGGACACACACACACACACATACAGACACGCTCACAAACATTTGTTGCACGTTTTAGAAATGCAACATGTGAATCTTAATCAGGTTAATTTTAAAGTGCACGCACATTCCTGTTCTAATCACGCTCTCTGTTTGTGTGTGTTGTTGTCAGTCTCTGGAGGAGTGTGAGAGCCACGGCTTGCCTCCCACAGAGCAGGGAAGATTAGATCTGGAGATGAAGATCGAAGACACCAAAGAAAACATGCGCAAAGCCGAGGTGTGTGACTCAGATCGTCAACGTTTACTGCTGTCTCAGGGTCTGTGTTTAAATATAACCCTGTGCGTATGGTGTTTGCACTTTGTTCCCATCTTCATGTAGCTCTCTTTCCCAGTGCTTTATTTTCATCTCGTAGTCTAAAGGCACGCAAGGTCAGGTGAAGTGAAAACACCAAAATGTGGGTGAATGTAACGTGTCAGTTGTTCTATCCTGTCAAAACCTGGGCGCCGCATGGAGCTACAAGGATACAGAGAACAGATGAATAGATGATCCTTTTCCAACAAATGTTCAGAACACAAACTTTGGAAATACAGCGTGCATTTATTTGAGTACTTATTATGGAGCGGCCTGTCACAGAACGTTTTGCAGTATGTGCACTAATGCTGACACATAAAGGAACGAACAGGAAAAAAACGTTTCCAAGAGAGTCTGCCTTGGATAGCAACATGAGATTTATTTTTATAGAAGTAAGAAAAAAGAGAAGGAAAAAATCTGTGATGCGATATTGATATCAAAAATAAGCAGATGTTATTTTCTGTGTTATTACTGTTGTGTACGGGAAGCTTATTTTTCATTGTTTTAATAGGTCTCTAATGAATGGCTAATGTTTGTTGTTCTGAAACACCATGAAATCTGTGGTACACATTTACATAGAAGTACTTAATGTTGCATATCATTGTAAACGAGTTGAAGTGCTGCCCACTCTTTGGGCCGATGTATTTTGAATTGAATGAAGAGTGAAATTGGCCGTATGCTCTCACTCTGCACAGCTTCTTTGACGTAGCAGGGTATATTTTAACAAGCACGGCCCACGAGTTATCGTCACACTTTTGCCAACATAAGATGTGACAGATGATTTATGTTATTCACCTACACAAATCTGAAAAAACTAATTAATTACATCCTTGATGTATGTCATAGCTTACAGTTACATTTCTCTTAATATCCCACTGTTACTACATGCAGGTATGACGCATTGTAGGTTAAAAACAGCTGTAATGTTTTAGATTATTTTATTATATTATAATGAAAATGTTGATACAAGGTCAGATGATCACATATTTTTATTGTTTCTTTGACCACTTTCTCCTCAGGCTTTCAATCCACATGTACCTCTTTCTGTTTCCATCCTCCCACTCTTTTCCCTCTACACACCCTAGCCAGATACTTATTGATTGCGCATCGATTCCCACAGATTGAACCTGTCAACACTCAATGAGATCACTGCACCGTGCGCTACCAGAAGTCTATATTTCTATTCATTCCGCTTTTCAGCTTCATTGCATTTGGCTCATTCTCTATCTAACTTCCTCTTTGGCTCCACACTACCTTTGTTATCAGGCTTTTGCATATTTGGCACCCTCTGCTGTCAAGTTAAGAAACATTTGCTTTGTCGTCATGCATTCGAATAATTTAGCAGCTCTCAGTAGCTTGTGATCTCACTTCCCTCAAAATAATTAGAGAATCTTTTCATAGCAAAGTGCAAACATGTGTCCACGTCACCTTTTTTTCTGTGCTTCATCCTCTGTCTTTCCCTCGTGCTTCCCTTTAATTTCTCTTCTAGACCAGCATTACCTTGACTAAGATGGTGAATATTTTATGAGCTCTTTGATACTAATGGCTTTATCACAGACCTCTTATCACAGATTTATAAAGGGAGTGAAAGCAGGACAAAAGACATTATGTAGGTTTGATGGGAACATTAGCTGTATTTTTTGTATTATTGATGGGAGCATTATCTGTATTATCTGTGAATTAGCTCCATCTTCCTTCCATCAAGCCTTTTCCAGTAGCAATATCAATCACAAAGCCAAGCCAGGCCTATACATTAGTTACACTACCCAAAAATATTAAGGGAACACTTGGTCATCACAGTATAACAGGAAGTCGGTTAGACTTCCTACTTCATATCAGTGTGTCAGGATAGGAAGCATAAACTGGTGCAGGTGAGTGACAACAGGTGTGCTAGAGAGGCAACACTAAGACAACCCCTTATCCCCCCTCGACAGCCAACACAACAAACACTAGGCAGACTTTTGCAACAGCAGCTGGACTACTGAGCAGTTAATTCACAGGATACATGGGTTTTGAAAACAACTTCTCAGGGTTACAGGCTGTTGTTTCGCTTCAGGGCCACACCCTTTTCAGCAGCCAGTAGTGCAACCAGGTATACAGATGTCATTTGTGTGTGATTTCTGTGTTTCGTCTTTCGGGGACTGGCGTATCAGTTTACCCCCTTAAACCTCTCCCTCACCTTACAAGCCGCATGAGTCTCTAGATTCTGCATCCATGATGGGACGGTCAACTCGAGAGGGACTGGAATTCAGGCTCTGCTCGAGTCCTTTCAGCTCAGGGTAAGAGTGGCTGTTCAAATATGCCTGAAGCTGCTAGAGATGCTTACAGCAGCCTTTGAAGCCTGGCCATCTGAGGGTTCATCTGGTAGCAGTATGGGTAAACCGTGACCATATCAAGAGTTGGTCCCTTAGCACGCATTTTTGGGTAATGCAGTTTCCGCATGGTGCCAAGAGTCTGCTGCCCCCTAGAGGGAAATGGCTTGCAGCATGGGACCTGGCATTGGTCTCGCAGGACCCGGGCAGGTCACCTGTTACGCAGGAATATCCATGATGGAGAAGTTATTATTATGTGTTTTTCTTTTAGCAGCTGCAACAGTTAGCGAGCTCCATGTACTCTCTTTTAAACTTGTACTTTATGCTGGAAACTTGATGGCTCTGAAGTAATGCTGTGGCCAAATGTGGCTGTTCTACCCAAGATCTTGACATCCAGCCATACTAATGAAGCCATAGAACTTCAGGCATGCGACCCTCCCCCCTTAGATCAGAGTGGAGGATGCAGTGGATTTTTTGTGTCTATAGATTAGGGAAACACAGAACTTTAGACACTCAGAGCAGTTCTTTATTAGTTATAATAGGAAGAACACGGGAAAAGCTCTGTCCAAGCAGGGATTTTCCCACTGAGTTGTTGACACAGTAAAACGGGTGTACGAAGTAACAGGTGCACCTGTCCCTTCAGATGTTAGTTGTCAGTGTACCAGGGTTATGGCCACATGAGGCGTTCCACTAAGTGAAATCTATGCAGGGGCATCCTGGGCAGCGTCTTGCACGTCTAAATGTCATTAGCTTAGTAACTTAAGTTTTTTT
Source organism: Pundamilia nyererei (assembly GCF_000239375.1). Lineage (NCBI taxonomy): Eukaryota > Metazoa > Chordata > Actinopteri > Cichliformes > Cichlidae > Pundamilia > Pundamilia nyererei. The sequence continues at coordinate 4,896,553 of NW_005187404.1, forward strand.
GTGATGATAAGTTGTTCCCTTAAATATTTAAGTGCTGCATTTCTGAGGAATTTGTGTTTTTCTGGCTAAGCAGTCTCTACGTCATATCATAACAAGCAGACTATCTGGTATGCCTGCTTAAGCTTGCACGATTACAATCAGTCAGTAATCAAGACTGTTATTATTTACTGTAGTTAAAGCTGTGGTTTAAAGCCAGTGTTTACAGTTAAAACAACAACTGTTGAAATGCTTATTGAATATAAAACTGCAGGTGAAACTGTGTCGAAAATAGAAGTTGTGAATTTGAGATAAAACATTATAGCTGCTTCTAATTTTAATGTAAAGGCTGAAAATGTCAGCAAGTTTCCTGTTTTTTTTGTTGTTTTACAGTTTTCTATGAGCATTTTTTTTTTATCACAAACATGAAGCAAAAACCATATATGTAAATTTGTTGGCCCACGGTTTTAGCCAAATCTTTAATTAAATATGTTAAAAAGCCAAGGGAGGCTGGGAGGTTTATATTGACAGGATTATGCATTTTAGCTGTGTGGACATGATTGGAAAAAGCAAGGCCGAGTTTTTTTGTTTGTTTGTTTCTATGATGGTCACAAAAAACTATACAAAATGAAACGCCTCACACTTTTTATAGCGCTGTATTTATTTTTCAGTGTTTTGTTATAGTTTGCACCGTTCAGTCTCCACAGATATCCAATTTTTCTAAAGTGGAATCAGTAAATACTGACAGAAAGGGAAGAGTCATGTATTCTGTGCTCTACAGATGAGCCTGTTTGTGTCTTTCTCTGAAACTGCTTGACAGTTATTACCATAACAAGGCTTAACAGCATAACTAAGTGATATGAGTGATTCTTGCTATGATAAAAGACAAGTGCAGATGGTCAAAATATACAATTAAATGCGTTATATATTCTTTTATAAATGATATAGTATGCCCCAGGCTAGCCTGTAATGCGCTGCTGAAGCTGATTAATAAAACAACATGTTCCCAAGATCAGATATCAGGAGAAAACACAGCACTGGGATGAAGGGAACACTTTTGATCTCATTAATTTGTCAGAGAGAGGCACATGGCAGTTGTATTGCATATGCTGTAGGAGATACATACTGTGTGCAGGTCATTCGGACTGAAGCTAATCAGATTAAGATTTTCTCCAATTTCTCTTAATGGAAAATCCTAAATTTTAAAGCTACCAGCTCTTTTATGCTTTGAAGTACAAGTTTAAACCAAAACCTAAAATTCCTTTATTTAAAATAAACGATTATGGGCATTTTTGCTGCTTTCCTATTTATAAGAAGCTCTCAGAGGGGGTGGGAGTGAGAACAGCTGAGGCAAGGGGCTGTTTCCATACGTAGCTGTCGGAGGCTGTTCTCAAACTGCCTCCACTAGACAATCTGGCCTTGTTGACTCACAACATCAGAGCAGGGAGTAGGTTGTGCTCTCAAAAGTATTTCACTACAAGCAAGCAAAACTAACAAGAGTTGGAAAGTTGACTGAGTGGATCTGCTCATATTTTTCTACACTATGTGTATTGACATGTGAGCACAATTGAATAAATAGGGCATAGACATAGCCATGAGTCTCAGCAAACCAACCCAGACCAGTTGGTTTGCTGAGATGATGACAGAATGCACTGTGAAAACTTACAGTACATATAGGGAGTGATTGCAGTGGTCCCCCTGTGCCTTTTATAGTTTAAATAACTCTTCTTTGCTGTTTGTCTATCACAAGGAGCTCACATACCACATTATTGCTTTTATCAGCATAGCTGCTGTTATGTGTTTAAATGCTTGTTTGTAGCACCTTTTGTATAACACAGTTTGACTTCCGTAGAGGTCTTTGTACAAGACGTGAACCCAGAATCCTTAATAATTCAATCATAAATCAATAATTGATTTACAGCTGGACTCCTGATGTTCAGTTCTGCTGGCCAGAGTTCTAATGAGCTCATGTCACGGCGAGGTGTCTGTCTGTTCATCCACAATTCACAAAAATCGCTGCTTCTCCTCAGGTATTGATCAGACTTTAGTGCAACTTGCACACAATAATCAGCCGAGTCTCCACCCAAATTGTGCTCAAGGTCAAGGTGACATTTGTCATTTTATGGACTTTTATGGGCTTTTTATTGTGATGGATGGTAATCCAGATGATCTGCTAAGCTACTGATGTCCTGGTTTTCCCTGCGAGTTTTCTATCTATCTATCCTCCATCTATTTTTCTATTTCTTTCAGTTTTGCTAGTATTGATTATAGATGCTCTGTCTGCCTGACTGTGTGCACTCTATCCACATGTGATTTGCACTCACACCATTGGCTGTGCTTCATATTGACTTACATTAATGATTTAGTGCTGCAGCTTTCCTTAAGGAACAGTTGCTAGCAGTGTAATGGCCATTATTTGTCCCCATCTTAGTCTGGTATGTTTATTGTTCAGTAGCAACAGCCAAGGCTGGTGTTTGTTAGGTGCTGCTAACGGAAGGGAAAAACTGAGGCCCATGAAGTGGCTCAGGCCTTTATTGATCAAAGTGTGGGAGTCTGTCTTGACGGCGTGTCTTTCTGTCTTACTCCATGCCTCTGTGGGATGGAGCTATCAGCTATCAGTCTGCTCTGTCAGCACTGGTGAGAAAGGAAAGAAACAGGTAATGAAAGAGGAAATTGATGAAAACAATGAGAGACAGAAGGAAAAGGAGACAGGATTAGAGATAAGAGCGAGCTGATGCGAGAGAGCTTCAATGTGAATCTCAGGGGTTCCTCTACTGGTGGATATAGCATCATCATCTAGTCTCATTAGAGTGCAGCAAGTTTTGATGATTTGTTGCTTAGGAGACTGTGTAACCCAGTTTTTAAACATTTTGGGGTGAAAATTCAGTTTGCATTGAACAGAACTCGTGCAGCTGTCAAGATGTCAAAATGAAAGCTGTGACATGAGTAGAAAGAGCTCCTTATGTTTCCTCTAACATACAGCTTCATTGTAATTTCCATCTTTTTCTTTAGGACCTTGCATTTTAGTAATCCCATCGTTTATGTAGGTAGTTGGAGCATTATTAGCATGTTTGCTAATAACCAGTCATTTGTATAGTGTTTTATATCATCTTTTCTTTTAAAGATTGATATTGGACTTTGCAGCCTTGGTACATGTGCTTCTTTAACAATCTTAACCTCTTTGCTCTCCAAAGACAATAAAGTTGAAAGCTGAAGCTCGGCTGGACCTTCTACGCCAAGTTGGGGTTGCCGTGGATACCTGGCTAAAGAGCGCCATGAACCAGGTGTGTATTGTCAGTGAGCGTTGGGAAAGCATGCAGGTATGCTGTGTGCTCATGTGCATGTCCCTGACCTGTGTGAAGATTTATTTGATATGCGTATGGTTGTGTTTGCAGTCATATCTTTGAGCACTTTTTTTTGTTGTTGTTTGTATATTTTGTGTGTATGTGTCTGCCTGTTTGCAATATGTGTATAAACCCCTGACTCTCTCCGTGCATGCTGTAGGTGATGGAGGAGCTGGAGAATGAACGTTGGGCCAGCTACACTTCCCACGACCCCTCACTGTCGGTGAGACACAGCCCCTCACTACATCTGCATTGCAGCTATTTTTTGCCAAGCCAGAACAATTAAACTTGTCTACCACTGGACAAAATTTGGACAAAATATTTAAAATGTATATATTCAAAAGTAGTTTTAAACAAAACATGGGTCCTAATGTTACTACCAGCCTGCAATATCTGTTCTCACTTGGCTAGAAAATGCAATTCCTACACCTACAGGGTAAATAACAAACTATATGACAAAGATGAATGTGCCCACCTACTGGATGTTTAGTGCTTTGGCTGTTGGAGTCTTAGGCTTTTTAAAGTGGATGTAATCATATGTAGGAGCTGATTAAGTCTAGTGCTAACTAGAGGTCTGGTTTCTGGGGAGATCAGTCCACAACTGATGTGTTGCATTGTGTGTTTTTCTTTTCATGTATGTATCTCACTATATTAGCAGTGTGTTTGAGATCATTATCACGCTGAAGTGTGAAGCCACTGACAATCAGACAGTTTCAAAGTGGTGTACATGGTGGATCACTATCTGTCTTTTCTATGTTCACCACTTGCTGAAATGCAAACCATGACAGAGCCTTCACCATGTTTTACAGATGGCTGTAGACACCCACTGTTGAACCTTTTTTTTTTTTTATCTCCATCAACAATTTGGACCTGAAATTTGAAATTTGGATTCATTACTCCATCAGACCAGTTGCCACTGATTTTCAGTCGAGTTCTCGTGTAATTTGAAGTACCTCAGTCTTTTATCCCAGTTTCCTTTCATTAAGAAGTGCTTCTTGACATCCACCCCTTCTACCGAGAGCATTTCTGAATGGATCAGCTAAAGGGTCAGCTGCATCTCTCAGCTCCTGCTGTCCAAGGAGCTTTCCTGTTTCATAAGGACACAACTTTCAGATGCTGTTCATCTGCTGTAGATAGGTTTCTTTTACACATGCCACTTGTTCTCTTGTCTTCTACCTGTCCAGTTTGCTCAATTTTTTTAAGGACACACTGCACGCCATGCTGAGTTATGCCAAGCTTTTAGCTAATAGCTCTTTGGGAATCACCTTATTACTATTTTAAGGTGTTTGAAAGCCTGGAGAACTATAGCTAAAGAGCACTTTAAAACGTTACAAGAATTTCTCGCTCCTTGTAAGCAAAATATAAAGAAATGGCTCAAGACTTTTGCACACTTTTTTGTAACTGTGTTTATTGCATTGACACTGGCCTGCTGTACCCACTAAAATGAACACCCTCACATCAGTAAGCTGTATATGATCTTTTGATTTTCCAACTGTCTCTCAGTAAATTCTTCAAATTCAAGCACGGCACTCAATTCAGCACATTCAAAAATGAAATGTTAAACTTTTAACACACGGGCTCATGGCTGCTCATTCTTTATGGTTTCATTATCCGTGAAAATCTCCCAACCAGAGTAGCTCTCCTGACAGATTACTTTCTGAAAGATGTAAATTGATAAATAATTGACCTTGGCCCTGCTGCCTAATCATCTATCACACCAGTTAAAGACTCTTAAAACGCCCCACTTCCTCAGTGGAATACTGATGTAGTTCTCTCTTAACTTTATTTCACAGCTCTTAGCTTTAATGACAAAGTAGACAGATATGACGTCTTTTGTGTATTATCTCATCATGTTTGTGAAAGTGTGCGCAAACTGTATGAATGTGCTAATGGGTCCCAAGTTTTTCATGCTCTGTGCAGAACTCCACCCTAAAAATATTAGACACTTTAGAAATACAGCTTTTATCACAGAGGTATTTTATTATGAAGTATCAAAGTGCCATATATAAACTATACACTGGCTGTAATTCAGCCTTACATGCTGTGTTCTTTTGTGTAGGGATATTTCTGCGTAATTATGTTTGTGCATTTGTATGTGAGTTGTCTTCTCTGCATTAGCTTTACAGGGAGGCAAGTGTGCCAATCACTAGTAGAGTGATCCCACATGGGGCTTTGTGAGGAGACGTGTGTCTGTCTGTCTGTCAACAAGACTAAACATAGCCAGCCTGCTTTATTGGAAGCACTTGACATTCTGCTCATGTGATATTGCAGCTTGCAGCTAACACTAGAGAGAAAGAGAGAGAGAGAGAGAGAGAGAGAGAGAGAGAGAGACACTGAACTTAAGAAAGAGAGAAAATGGAGAGAGAGATGAGCTAAATGGAAAAAGAATGAAAGAGGCATTTGTGCAGTTAAAGGGTGAAAGAAGCAGCAGCAGAGAGACAAGTACTGAAGAATGAGAAAAGTTAATTGGCTGTAAAAAAAAAAGAAAAAGAAGAAGAAGAGGAGGGGTATGAGGTGAAGGAGAAGAGCAGAGATGAGGAGAAAGTCGTGTCAGAGCAGAGGCATTGGAGGTGAGAAAGGTGGGGGTGAAAACAGCCAATAACTTGCTGTAATGTGATTTTATACTGTAAGAGATATAAGGTGTGGCATGTTTGCTCAGACAAAATGGTCCCCACACCTTGAGTCTCCTCAAGATTTGATCACGGTGCACAAACCTGCAGGTCAAATCCAATTTGTAATGAGCCAATCACATGGCATCAACTAATTTCTGCATGTAGATATGGTTAAGATGACCTGCTGACTTAACTGAGCATCAGATTGAGGAAGGAGGCTGATTTAAGTGAATGTGGTGTAAGCTTTTCAGAAGCTGCTGATCTACTGGGACACATAACCATCTCTATCTACAGAGTCTAAAAAGTAGAAAATGTCTAGAAGGGGTCAGTTCTGTGGGTGAAGATGAACACAAACTCAGATGATCAGTCATTACAGTCAAGGTATGCAGAAGAGCATCTCTAAACATACATCGTGCTTTAAAGCAGATTGGCTGTAGCAGCAGAAGACCGCATTTCTGCTGCAGCGTTTGGATAGTATTTGGTCACACAGCACACAGCATAAAAGCATGAATCCCTGCTGGCTGCTTGTGATGGTGTGGGAGATATTTTCTTGTCACCTGATCCCTTTAGTACCAACTGAGCATCATTTAAATGCCACAGATATGCCGTGGCGGACAAAACTGTGTCAACTGTGTGATGCCAACATGTCAATATGGACCCAAATCTCTGATTAATTCAACAAGGTGCTGGAATCACCTTGTTGAATGTATGCAATGAAGAATTAAAGCAGTTATAAAGGCAAAAGGGGTCAAAGCCACAAGAAAGATGTGCTTAATAGTGTCCAGTGAGTGTATGTCTCAAAATATTTTATACTAAAAACAGTCAGGAGGGTTAAAATTTTGAACAATATTTATCTTCTTTTGACGGCATTTTAAAACTTCTCTTGCCCTATTTACAAGATTTGTCTGTTGTAGGCGTTTGCTGAAAACTCAGTGTGGTTTAGATGTCATTAAAAGAACAGACCAGGAGGCACATTGAGTATTCAGGCATATGACAGCAGTTCATCTGACATAGATTTTATTTGGAGAGCCTGGGGAGACTGACAGCAGCAAAGAAAGCTGGGACATTGTTATTAACAGGGTGCAGGAAAAAGAGACAGTATGAGAAGGGAAGGAAAAGTCAGAAGTGACCGATAACAAAGAAAGAACAAAGGATTGATGTAGTGCGAGTAATAATCTGCACAGGACGTGACAGAAACACAATGAGAGCAGGGAGCAGGCTCTCTCCTCGGCCGTTTCTTCATCCCACTCAGGTTTATTAATCTGAATGAAACACTGCAAGCCGTAAAAACCGCAGGCCTCTCAGACAGCAACTGCCTTCATTACAATAACACTTTTGCAGTTATTACCTCCAGGAACAGTAAAATCTTGCACTGGCCTGTCCCCGCTGTATTGGTACATATACTGAGATGTATATTTTGTGGTACTTTATAGGGTTATTACTGGAATACATACTGGCCTTTACTTCAGGGATTAAAAGGAACTGGTCTCTGGGCTAAGCAGCGTATTCTTAAATCAACAAAGAGGATAAGCTTAATGTGAACCAACAAACAAGCAGCCACTAAAGAAATGTGGCCCTGACTGAAGCCTCCACGCCGTAGGTTCTACATGGCTGTGCTTGAAATCACCTTCTCTTTACAATGAAATTACCCTTGTCCAGGTAGTAGTGGTAAATGATGTGTTACATCAGGGGTTTATCATTTAACATGGACACTTATCAATTACTAACAGACCGCAGCAGTGTTTATTTTATGTGGTTCAGACATGTCAGTAACTATTGAAAGGATCACAGGACTGTGTCCTGATGTTTAGGTGAAACACACTCACACTCAGTTTATCTTATCCTGTAACACGTTTTCCTAAAAACGAAGTCATCTTCACGGCAGCACATCACTTAGGATGGCGTGGTTTTTAGGGAACTGTATCCAAACTGCTGAATGGATTGCCATGAATGTTGGTGTGCACATTTATGTGCCCCTCAAGATTCATTTTAACAAAACTGATGTTCCTCAGATCTCACTTTTTCATGCGTTAGCAGGACAAAACAACAAAAATTAAGGCCAGTCCTGTCAGTTTAACTATTACTGTGTTTTTACCAAGCTAATTATAGTCAGTACTTATTCATATGGTAAATGCTACTGTTTTTCTATTTATTTTAGAAATCATGGCTGAACAATATACAGCATCACGGCAAATGTAATGTTTTTATTATGCAGGTAACAGTTTTAAAGAAGCACAAACGTAAGACGATGTTTATATTTCTTCTAGGTAAAAAGTATGCTCACAATCAGGAAAACAAAAAAAGGAGGAAGAGAGGTCTATACATTATTTTTTAACACAAGCAATTTTTTGATTCATCATCATCTCCCTGAGGTCAGCTCAGGTCAGCAGGTCAAAAGGAAAAATGACCAAAAACACCTCAAAATTGCAGCAGCCATGCATCCTCAGATCCAGGAAAAAAAACGTAGGAGTGACATTATCTAAAATACTTAGCAGCCATTTCCTGAAATTAATTGGATGACAATTTTCCAGTACAGATTAATATCAGGTAAATATCAGAGCATTAGATCCAGTCTCTTTGTACAGCAAAAATAAATGACGTGTGTACAAATGTGTTTAGGCTCTTGATACAAAATACAAGACTTTAAAGACCAAATTACACTTGATACAAATTCAATACAAGAGCTTTAACCTCCTAGGACTTGGCGTCCACATATGTGGACATCACATTTTGGGTTATTTAGACCAAAATACTCAATTTTGCTCTACAAGGGCCTGATATCCACTTACGAGGACATTATAGTGCTACTGTTCTATTGAAATGTTAAACGAATATCCTCATATGTGGCTCTCATTTTTCTTAGAAACAAAAATCAGGTAAAAAAAATCTGGTAATTCTTTGTTTTTACATTCATCAGGTCCCAATCAGTCCAAATATCAAAAAGAAATAAAAAATGCATGCCGTGGAAGAGTTCGGGTCTTAGGAGGTTAAAAATAAAAATAAAACATATTAAAAGCCTTTGGTAACGTGTTACCAAGTGGGTAAAAACAGAAAGCCTTCCTCCTAAAACAAATAGTGTTAATGACACACCCATGTCAAGGTGCAAAAACATACCACAGTGTGTGTTTTTCCAACATAGGCTAGCCAACATGGGCAATTCCCTATTTTCTTACCCATTCCTTCAGATAGTTTTGATAACAGTGTCTTTTTTATTACAGAATCATATGTCAAACTCTGGAGATTAACTAAAGTACAAAAGACATACATGTTTTGTTGTGCACCGTTATAGAGTTTACTGTGTCAACAGAAATCTGATGACTAAACACAATGAACTGAGAGAACACACACACACACACACACACACACACACACACACACACACACACACACACACACACACACACACACACACACACACACACACATGCTATTTTCTCTCCCCATCTATTGTTACTGGTCAGGTCAGCCTTCTGTCTGTGATAGATCTTTCTACCAGCTGTATCACATGACTTCCCTGTAAGCCAGTGAAATTCACATGGAACAAACGAGGGAGTGGCTGGCTCATTTGAAACATTAGTCCTGGTACACCTGTGTCAAAAAAGCTACAGTACACACACTGAGCAGGATAGAGAAACTCAGACAGGAAGGAGCGATAGAAAGGTAAGGAACTATCTGTACAGATGGAAAAATGCTACAGGTGGCGAATAGACAAGTCTCGCAGCTGGTTATCGGACGCATAGTAGAAAGTGAGAAGAGAAGCTGGGATCATAACACAGCTGGGGAGCTGCAAGGTTAGTTCGAAGCAGTAGAAATAAACAGATAAGAGTATACCTAACTAGGCGTCACTTGGACAGCAGGAGTTGTGAGCACTTTGACTTTTTTTAACTGGTTTACATTAATAATTTAGCTAAACATCAAAGGAAATATAAATATACTGAGCATTTTACCATCTGGTATCATGTAAAATATGTTAAATGTTTTGCATTTAAACAGCTGTTGTTGTGTTTTTGCTCTTGAATATAGGCGTGTGTTTTAATCATTAGCTTTAAAGGTGAGTGGAGCTTTTCTTGTTTGTCCTTGTACTTATCAGAGGTTTTCATTGTGGATCTGTTTGTGTGTTAAAGGGCACAGTGGACCTGGAGCGTGAAGAGGGTGAAGAGTGTGAGGAGAATATGGAGGTTTTTGACGACAGCAGCTCCAGCCCTTCGGGGACCCTCCGCAACTATCCGCTAACCTGCAAAGTCCTGTATTCATACAAGGTGTGAAGCAGCATGCACACAGTTACAGGGTGACACACACCTGCATGCACACAGCATCAAATATCTGCCTACTAGAAAGGAAACACCTGCAGCACACAGTATTATTGTTGACATATGTATTCCATTTAAATACCTCATTAACTAATCATTAATAGAGAAGTGTTTGGTTATATGGAGGACATCTTAGGTCAACTGAACTCCTCCTCTTGCTGTTTAGATGTCCTGCCAACAAGTTTTTTCAAAACGGTCTCAAAGACTTTAGAGTCAGACCTGTTACAGATCGTCAACTTTTCCTTAATGTCAGGTGTGTTTCCGGAACCACTAAAAACTGCTGTAATCAAACCTATACTGAAAAAGGACAATCTTGACAAGACGAAAATGAACAACTACAGGCCGATTTCAAATCTCCCATTTTTAAGTAAGATCATTGAAAAAGCAGTTTCTCAACAGCTCAATTACTTCTTAAAACAGAATAACTGCTATGATGCCTTCCAGTCAGGTTTTAGACAGAACCACAGCACTGAAACCGCTCTGACCAAAGTGTTTAATGACATATGTCTGAACACAGACAGTGGAAAAATGTCAGTCCTAGTTTTACTGGATCTCAGTGCAGCATTTGATACAGTTGACCACAACATATTACTCAAACGACTGGAGAACTGGGCAGGTCTTTCAGGAACTGTACTAAACTGGTTCAAAACATACTTAGAAAACAGGAAATACTTTGTATCAATAGGTAACTTCACATCTGAGCAGACAAGTATCACATGTGGAGTTCCCCAAGGTTCCATCTTGGGACCCCCTCTGTTTAACATTTACGTGCTCCCACTGGCACAGATTATAAACAACAACAAAATAAACTACCACAGCTATGCAGATGACACACAAATATATATCACAATGTCACCAGGAGACCGAGGCCCTGTGCAGGCTCTTGGTAAATGCATTGAGGAAATTAATGACTGGTTGTGCCACAATTTTCTCCAGCTAAACAAAAACAAAACTGAGTCTTAGTCTTTGGCGCCAAAGAAAAACGATTACAGGTCACCAGAGAACTTCAATCTATACATCTAAAAACCACAAACCAGGCGAGAAATTTGGGTGTAGTGATGGATGCAGACCTAAACTTAGTAAAACACAAAAAAAAACAAAAAAAAAACAAACACATTAAGACAATAACAAAGTCAGCTTACTATCACCTCAAGAATATATCAAGGATAAAAGATCTGATGTCCCAACAGGACCTGGAAAAACTAGTCCATGCATTCATCTTTAGTAGGCTTGATTACTGTAACAGCATCTTTACAGGTCTACCTAAAAAAATCAGTCAGACAACTACAGCTCATTCAGAACTCTGCTGCTCGAGTCCTCACTAAGACCAAAAAAGTGGACCACATCAGTCCAGCGCTGAGGTCTTTACACTGGCTGCCTGTCCGTCAGAGGATAGACTTTAAAGTTCTGATGCTGGCCTATAAAGCTCTGAATGGTTTAGGACCAAAATACATCAGTGACCTCCTGACCCAGTATGAACCTTCCAGATCCCTCAGGTCATCTGGATCCGGTCTTTTATCAGTTCCCAGAGTCAGAACCAGACACGGAGAAGCTGCATTCAGCTTTTATGCTCCTTATATCTGGAACAAACTCCCAGAAAGCCTCAGATCAGCTGAAACACTCAGTTTATTTAAATCCAGGTTGAAGACTCACCTGTTCTCAGCTGCATTTGAATAAAGCACCAAATCCACACTTTTAAGCTTAAATTTCAAAACTAACATTTTAGCTACTGTTCTGATTTTATCTGTTTTGATTTTATATACTGTTGTTTGTTTGTCTGTTAATTAGTTAGTTTGTTTGTTTGCTTGTTTTAATCAATTTTAAATCATGCTTTTTATTTGTTTTTGTTTCTAATGTCTCTGTAAAGCACTTTAAATCACCTTGTTGTTGAATTGTGCTATACAAATAAACTTGCCTTGCCTTGCCTATAAGGTCTGGCTACTCCCTTTTTCTGTCCTTTCACATCTGCTGACCTTTCCTCCTTTCATACTCTCCTACTCTCCTTCCCACTTTCTCTGTTTTTCTTTCTTTAACTCCCGCTGTGTCTCCTCCTCAGGCCTCCCAACCAGATGAGTTAACTATCGATGAACAGGAGATGTTGGAGGTCATTGAGGACGGAGACATGGAGGACTGGGTTAAGGTACCCGATCGCAGTCAAGTGCTGTAGATGTGTATCGCATTTTTTTTGCCAGTTGAATAATTTGATCGTTGTTGTGCTACTGTCTGTACTGACATGATTTTTGGGGCTTCTTTTGTTGTTGTTGTTTATTTGTTTGTTTCTCAGGCACGCAATAAGGCAGGTCAGGTGGGCTATGTCCCAGAGAAATACCTGCAGTTCCCGACCTCCAACAGTCTGCTGAGCATGCTCCAGTCTCTGGCTACGCTCGATGCTCGGTCACACACTTCGTCTAACTCAACAGAGCCAGAGCTGCACTCGGGCTGCATAAACGGAGACACAAATAGTAAGTAACCCTGTAAGCACAGTTGCTGTGAAGGATTAATTAAACTTCATGGCAGTAGTTAAAGGAAAGAGGTTAATTCTAGTTGTACCCGTGTAAATGAGTTTTCACCCATAATGAGGTTATTGTGGGCCACTAACTGAGGCATTTTTCTCTTTACTGCTTCTGTAGAGTACACTGAGTACACTAAGCAGGGTATTATTGGAAAGGGGAAATGTAGGGGTTGCCCACTGAACCTTGCTGGGATGCTCTAAATAAACACCCTTGACCCTAATCATTTCAGTTCATTTACAATACTCTACAAGGGTCTTGAGCAATGCTTCATTTCTTTATATTTTGCATCCAAGGAGATCATTTTTAAAGTGGTCTTGAGCAATAGTTATTCAGGCTTTCCAGAGGTTTTCCAAAGACCAAATATTGTATTTCCATGTATGTTTGCACTTTTAATAAATCACAGTACTGCATGTCAATGAACTAGAACCAGTGCCTTCTGTAAAAATCCTGTCTCATATTCATAGAGAACAAAAAGAGAACAAGAGCGGAGCATTAACCTGACTGTTAACTGTTAACTTTTGCTGTTTTATTTCTGCAGCCCTGTGGGTTGTATTCACAAGTTCATTTAAAAGTAAATTAAACTGGTAGACATAAAGTTTGAGCTGAAATTCAAGACAGCCTTAAAAAAGGAGCTGGAGTTACTTGTACAGGCCGTACCTATCTGGTCATCAATGCAAACGATGCATAACTTAATTATTTCGTACAGCCAGAAACCTGCATTAATCGAGCTTTATTGGTCAAGAACCATTTCACTGACAACAAAAACAAGGAGAGGAAACTGGGTGGTTGTAACTTTTGCTATATAAACTCTTTATTTTATGTTATTTTTTAGTCTTTGCATGCTTCTTTACCTGCCTTATTTAAAACCTTATCTTCTCCTACTGTGCTCTTGCTCTTACTCTTCATCCGTTTTTCTTTTTATTACTTTGTATCTGCTGTGCCTGAATAGTTAGACCAGGCTCATGAGCAAATCCACTGCTGTTTGTATATCTTGTGCTCTCCAGCGGTGTATACCATTTTCTTAATAACAGTAAGGGCCCTGCAGACAAGAAACTGCATTTCCCTGAGAATAATTGTTCCGACGGTATACTTATAATTGTTTTTTCTCCCTCTCTCTCTATCGTCCTTTCTCTCTGCAGTGGTGTACGTGCGTGCACTTTATGATTACGAGGGTCAGGCGGATGAGGAACTCTCCTTTTCCGAGGGAGCTGTGATCCGCTTGTTGAGCCGTGACACTCAGACAGATGACGGCTTCTGGGAGGGGGAGCTGAACGGGCGGGTGGGCGTTTTCCCCTCCGTGTTGGTAGAAGATCTTACAGAGAATGGAGAGACCAGCGTGGGAGGGGCAGGTGACACACAGGTACAGTAACACCTGTACACACATGAATTAATCTCACAGATAACATACAAGTCATCTTAGGTAACAGGACTTACTCTAGACCTGAATGAGACATTTGGTCTTATCAGTGTTTTCTCAGGGGAGAAATACCAAAGACTGTGTGTAGTCGACTGTGCCAGTTTATACCCCTATCCCTTCCTCCTTTCCTGCTTGTTGTCCATTTGATCTATCAGCAAGTCAGAGTTCAAAAACAGTGCATTAGAACTGCCGTGTTTGTGCAGCATTCTGATAAAAAACCTGCACTGCAATCACAGAAAAGAGGTCTTATCTGTGCCACTGAGTGCTGCCCTATTAGAGGCTCAGCAGCAGGAAGGATATGGCCTCTCCCTTCCTATAAGCCTGTAGACATAACACGCAACCCAACATCTTTTAAGTGCTATGCAGGGAATGTTGGTTAAAAAAAGTATCCTGGTCAAGTTTTGTGTTGTAGCCCACTTTGTCTTTTCTTTATTTCCACCACTCTCTGTAGATCTCTCCTTCTTTGAAACTGCCATCTTCTCTGCCACCTCTTCCGCTGTACGACCAGCCTCCCATCAGCCCCTTCACCAGCCCCGAGACTTCCACCCCACCTCCTCTGCCACGTTCCCCTTCCGCTGCTCTTAATGGGGAGCACAAGCTTCCTCTGCCTGCCTCGTCACACAAAGGACCGCTGTCAGCTCACAGTAAGACAACCAATACAACAACAACAACCATGTTTAACGAAAAGTGAGATTTCTGAGGAAGGTAATCGGGGCTTTTAATTTGAAATTTTGTCTCGCTCACTCTGTAGATCAAAGCTCTGGCAGGAGTCCAGTATCTCCAGGATTTGCTAAGACTCAGCCGCCAAGATTCACTCCTGAAGGAGGCCCGGGCAAACTACGACCTGTTAGTATCAGTGTTACTCAAGAAGTGTTTTTTTGTGCACAATGTGTGTGTGTGTGTGAGTGTTTGTGTGTTCGAGCTGTCTTTTTATTTCCTCCCATCTCTGGAAAGCACAGAGGGAATGCATCCAAATTTGCAAATGGATTAGATTTTAGTGGTCAAAGGTCTTTCTGGGTTTTTTATGGCTTTTCCTAGCAACAAAGACCTCTTCATCCTCATTCATACTACGCCACAGTAATTTAGCCATAGATAAACAAAAGACCATGCTGTTTCACTCTATATGAAAACATTCATTCAGCGGGTAGGGTGCACAGACAAAAAATGACATGTATGGCTGTAAACTGCACTTCCGTTTCTTTCAACAGACATCTGTTGAAAGAAAATCCAGGAGATGTCTTGAAAGATCTCTTTCAAGACATCTCCTGGATTAAAAGTGTAGTTGAACTTCTTTACACTGGTAGAAACGGGAGTTTCACTGGTCCGGCCCACATCCCCACCCTGCTGCTTAGCCTTTGCAAGTGGCTGACATCATTGCTAGCATTTACACTTGTGATGTTGTGCCTGTGTTACTTTGTAATTTTGCCACTGAAACACTAGTCGGCGGTGAGGTTTCTCTCTTCAACTCAATTCATTGTCTTCTTCTCGATTCAAAAAAGGCATCAGAAAAAGAAGAGAAGCAAGAAATAAACGTTCACTGCGGGCCGCATCAGCGTGACGTGTAGTTAGATTACAGTGTATGTCACGGCACAGGATTTCACAGGGACTTAAAGAAACTAATGAAGAAAATAATCAGCAGATTATTATGACATATAAGTAACCGTCAATTTTTCGAAGATGGTTTGGCACGCTGTGCTCTGATGACATGTGAAGGATACTTAAGTGTTCGTTAAACTGTGTGACCTACAGATCCCAACAATAGGTTGAAAACACAGTTTTTTTTGTTAGAGTCTAAAAGCAGACAATTCCCTACTTTTCCTGTTCGTTGATAACACATTTGTGTCTCGCAGCAGGAAGTGAACATTTAACTGTTTGTCAAATTAAGAAAAGTAGGTCGTCCCCATTATCACCTTGACTTCAGTTTTTCTCACTTTGGCTTCTTTCTTTTCCTTACTCTTGTATTTAATGTGTTTTCTTTCTCCGCTGCAGGTGCGAGCCGCTCCTCCTCCACCCAAGCAGCACCCCCGCCGACAGCAGGAGAAGAGCGACAAGACGGAGGAGGTGGAGATCACGCTGGTGTGACAGACAAACAAACTGACAGCCAGTTATAGGCGCACAAACAGAAATGAAAACAGATGAAAGGCAGATGTATCCTACAGGCTTGGGAACTGAAGTGAAGTTAAATAAAGTGATGTGAAGTAAACTGAACTGAACCACGCTGACCCCTCCCCCCGCCCCAATCTCCTGAACTCCTGGCAGCTCCGTATCTTCTCCCTTTGAGCTGAGGAGGAGGAGAGCAGAGAGAGGGGACAAAGGCAGACTATCCAATGTAATAATCTCCGTATTAGCTTCCTAATGAAGTGCAGCAGTAGCCCACACACCCCCGATCCCTTCACCCTACCCCGTCCTTTCATTCTTGCCTTAAAACCTCACCTCATTGGGCAGCAAATCACACCACGGTGAAGCAGAGGAAGAATGTCAGGAGAGGAGGAGGATGGGAAAAAGCTATTTGTGACAGATGACGGATTTGGCAAGTTTTCTGTTGTCAAGCTTTCCATAAGACCATTTATCTTTCTGCAGAAGCAGATCAGAGTCAATATTTAGATTTTTTCTCTTCCCAATAAATAATCATGAAGCACGAGAAAAGTTTTGAAGCCCCAAGAACTGACAAAATGTAGTAAAAGGTTATCAGACAAACCAAACATATAACTCAATACACTATAACTATAAAATTAGGGTGGGATGGAGGCAGATGATTGATTGTGGTGACCCCTAAAGGCAGAAGCTGACTTAAATGGCAGCCCACATGAACAGCTGATAACTTAGTATGGATCTTGTTGGCAGATATCATACTGGATGCAATATTTACGTTGCTTTAGCCTCTTTACAGTTATCACACATCTGCAAGCCACTTTGCAACCCAGCTCATGCTTTTCATGCTGTGTGTGTGATTTAATCAATGGTCAGTGTTGCTTGCAGCGTCATGTACAGGTGTTGCTTCGGCCCAAAGAAGAGAGCCCAATCTAATTCAGTGCAGATGGAAATAAACAATCTGCTTTTTGCTACTGTATTCCCGGGGGCATTAGTTTTGCTCTAGTTTTTGTTTTTAAAAAAGTCTGATTCTTATCTGATACCTTTTCCTTACCTTTTGTGAGTGTTGTGGGCCCATCCAAAGAAACCTGGCTGAAATGTAAGTAAAAACATGCCAAGTCTGTCACGTTTTTGGAGAGCAGTGGAGAACGAAGTGAACGACCAGAGAAATTGAGCGGTGTGCGTGGACGCAGCGTCCCTCTCCTTAGGCCTTCCCTCGTCATATATAGTCATTATCATCATACGTATTTAATGTGTAATAGTACAGTACATTACTGTCGTCATAGGAATGTTATGCTCAGCATTTCATATAGACTAACTCAGCTGAATGGAATACCATGTCTGATATGTAGTGGAAGTTTTATCTTCATCTTATACTGAAAGGGCATTGTAAATACAGCAGGAAGGAGAGCTCAAAGGAGGGAGAGGATGAAAGAAAACGAGAGATAAAGGAGGCTGGATCCTTCCCTCTGCTCTTAGCATCGCCTCTCTTCCCATCCCTCCTTTACGTCTCTCCCTCTTTCCTCTAAAGACGATTCTGTCCATTGGCAGTCAGTGTGAATCAGTGACTATCATATACATACATACATACACACATGCAGATACATTATACGACAGATACATTCTCTCATTCTGTGCGCCGTATGTCTGTATCACTGATTGGTTCAGAGATGCGCTGCTGGTGCTTTTAAAGGCACTCAAATTGTTGGTATTCACTATGTGGCAACAAAGAAAAGTTTTATTTCAGATGATGTAGACACAGGAAAGTATTTGTGGCCGGGACTTCTTATTAGCACAGAACTGTATAGTTTTCATCCCTCTCATGCCGATTTGTTCACTGTTCAGTTCAACTAAGACGCACGTTTACTTGACGCTCATTACATTTGCAGGTATAATTTTTCTCTCGTCTCGCCAAGCAAAGCCACCACATCTTGTGTCCTAATGCTAGAAACAGAAAACAGAAAGAGGTGTGTAAAGAAAAAAAAATCAAACTAAAGGGACAGAACTAGCAAATGACATTCAAATGGAGCTAAGTACAAATCTTTTGTGTGTGTTTTTTTTACTCAAAGTAAATAAATGCCCCCATTTCCCTTTACATGGCCATAAAGCCTTTGAAACTCCTTGCCTGAAGGGCAGCGTAGCACCTTTATTAATTTCTACCTTACTTGGAAAGTAGCAGTACCCTCATATAGCATCGGCACGGGTGGCAAAGACTCTGATGAATCGTTGTTGTTAAAATGATTCAGAGTTGTTCTTTTTAAGCTGATCCTATGGACTTTTTTTGTTTCAGTGTGACTGATGCTTAAAAAACAAACACAAATAAAGATCTCCACTCTCCCAGCTCTTCCAAAGAGGTGGAGAGACGACTGTGGACAGTGAAATTCGCTGTTCTTCTTTATTTATAAGAACAAAACAAACAAAAATTACAGAAAGCGATGCGTTTGAATGAATCATTTTCTTTTTTTGGTCTCGAAATAGGCCTGGGTGTTTATGAGTGTGATTGTTTATAAGAGAGAGAGGAGGAATTTTAATCTAATTTGTGTTTGACTCTGAAGATATGTCCCAGTTCCTCACTGCAAATGAACAAGTTTGGAGAGCGTTTGCACGGAATAAATTGCAAAGTAGAGTATTGTCCAAATTGTCGGTAGGAGATAAAACTGAACATTCAGGCAGTAATCCTCTTTCTTTGTCTCAGATAACATCCCTACTGCAAAACAAAAACAAAAGAAGAACTGTGGATAATGGAGATTAATATTAAATTTAAAACTCTTAGCATTACTATGTAGTGTTGCACTGGAGCACATCTTCAGGTCTCCTGTAAGAAAAGTCTTAATCTGGAAGCAAATCGACTGTTTTCCCCGGTGGAGGTGATTTCTAAAAGGAGAAGTAAGAAGTGAAACCACAACATTTTGTGTAGCATTCATCCTAGCAAACTTAAGCATGCTGGAATTAGTTGCATTTTTAGATACGACCCTCTGCTCTTCTGCTGTTGTACGGACTAGCATTGACTTGTGACATTGTGGTCAAGGCGACTTGGAACAGCAGCCTGTCCTTGATCTCTCTGAGATCTGATTTTTACTGGTTTTCGAACTTGTTTTGAAGTTTATGGTTTTTCAGCATCCGCAGACATTCCCGTTATACTTACTCAGTCAGTCTGTCATATATAAAATTGACATTTCATTGCCAGTTGCCACTTTGAAGACGGATTGTTTCCCATCTTTAACAGTCTCTTTGGTCCGCGACAGTGTTTAATTATTTGGTATGGTTTTTATGTTTTAAATGACACTTTATTTTTCCTTATGTGGATTCAGAGTAGCACAGCTGCCGTTATTATTAACGATGTGGTGGAACAACTGGCCTCTCTCTTTAATAGACTGTTGCCTGGGTGACAATATTGAGAACAGGTGCAAAAGTCTTTCTGCATATTATTATTGGATGTACAAAAAACGACAACAAAAAAACAAAGTTTGTATTTATTGTGTACAAATGTTAATTAATAAAAAATATGGAAAAGTTGAAAAGTTGCACACATCGATTTTTTCAGACTGAGCGTGTTTGTGTGGATGTTTGACCAAAAGTGGGTGTGATCATGATAACACGCTCCAGAGCACCCGAGGCCAAACTTCCTGAGCGGAGCTGCAGGAACATGAGACACAGCAGCAGAGACGACACAGAGCTGCTCTCCGTTTGGGACGCGCGATAAGTTCCTGCCAGGAGTTTTCCCTCCTTGTGTTTTGTTATTTGAACAGCAGCTGTTTATCAGGCATGCACACCGGAGGAAAATCCCCTTTGGATTCTGGCTTCAGCACATCTTGTGTGAAAATCTACCTGTGCTCCAACCCAGAAGGTAGGCAGTGATTCCTAATATGAAAGGCAGCTGTAACTAGGTGTGTTTTTAAAAAATACGCATGTTAGATTGTATCATGTTTTCTTGTGTCATTTGAGTTCTTGTTAAGGTGCATCCTGTTTGTGTTGTGTACAGACAGCGTGGTGGAGCGTAGAGCTCTGAGGGACAGTGTGTTCCCCAGATTCAGAGAGCACTGCAGACACTCGCTGGGACTGGATGTCAGGGTGAGCACACACTTTACTTTTTTAAAACCTTCCTGCTGCATCGAAAACATGTCAGTGAAACAGTAGATGTGAGTGTGCGTGTGGGTTGTGTTTTTCTTGGGAATTCTTTCTGTTCTTTTAAAGCCATAAACAGGCTAAGGAAGGATGTGGGCACTGTTGCTTTATACATTAAAACGAGATTACTTTAATGGCATAAATGCTCACACTAATGACTTTTAGTGCTGGGAAGAGAACTAGATATGGTCCACTGGAGGACACGTTGTAAAACTGCTTTGCTTTAAGGTTGTTTGTAATTAAATTAAAGGGTTTTTTTTTACTCTTTATAGAAAGATCCTTGAAATGTGCATCTCTTTATTAGAGAAACAAGATAGAAAACACAAAATCTTGAAGCTATAAAAGTAAAGTCTCATTAATATTCCATGTGGTCCATCACAAAGACACCCATGCGTAATGTCGCCAGCGACGGGGGGTGACAGCAGTAGCATTTTAGCTGCTTGCAGGTATTTGTACTTTTAGTCTTCCACCGTTTTCCCTGAGGCCACTGATGCAGTCAATAACGTGCCTTAATTATATCTGACAACAAAGAGAATGAGCAGCTGTGAGGCGACTGTCTGTGTTGGTTTTCGTTCATGTGTATTAAATAAACATTGGGACAGTTCAGTCAGCACATTGTGGTGTGTGCAATCAGCAGACAGAATAAAGAACGTGATGCCTCACCCCACCTTAGACGCTTGCTCTCACTGGATCTGGGCTCAGCTTTCTTGATTTATTATTTCCACTCCACATTTTTTAACTCTTGAGTGTGTTTATGTCGGCAGGTGATAGACCCGTTTGAATCCAGTGATCCCAGTCGCTGGCCAGATGAAGACACCAGGCATCAGATGATACATGAATGCAGAGGAAGCTCAGCTGGACCTTTTTTACTGGTAAATAAAGTCCTTGGGGAGAATCTCAAGTGTAAACCAACAGGATCTCAGACTGACCCTTACTTCTCAGTACAATGAATGATGACATGCTCTAAAGGACATCAGCACCTTGCCATGAGTTGTAGTCAAAGTTTTATTGTTGAATTTTATCAGTTTTTAGTATTATGAACTTTAAAAATAAAAGCTTTTCACCCTTTCTGGAGTATGCTGGACTTTGCAAAGTCATCTACACTGTGCTATGTTTGTTCTCCTTTTTAAATTAAACTTATCATCACGGCTGCAGAACAGTTCTGTCATTGAGCCGTGTCAACAAATGGACAAAATAATAGAAACACTTTCCAATATAAGTAAAAGACACAAAATCACACGTGTAGCATCACACAGTTGTCTCTTAAGCAGATGTTCTGTATAGTAATCAGCTTAATAAATTACCAGCTTACCATACTAAACAATAGTTCCCCGTGCTGTTGTTCCTCCTGTGACCACACGGTGGTGCTGCAGGCTCTGGTAGGACATCAGTATGGCACAGCCCGTGTGCCCGCTCAGGTGGAGGTGTCAGAGCTGCAGTTGCTGCTGCAGCAGTGTCAGGAGGCTGGCGTCAGTACACAGGAGCTGGAGAAAGTTTATCAGAGGGACGAGAACACCATCCCTACGACCTACTGCCTGAGAGCTCCGCACAGACGCAGCTATTCTCTGGTAATTAAAGTCGATGGTATAATTTTATGACTTTATTTTTTAATTATGAACTAGAATGTTATATAATATAAAGT
This sequence comes from Pundamilia nyererei, assembly GCF_000239375.1. Lineage (NCBI taxonomy): Eukaryota > Metazoa > Chordata > Actinopteri > Cichliformes > Cichlidae > Pundamilia > Pundamilia nyererei. Next base: position 4,918,583 of record NW_005187404.1, read on the forward strand.
AATGCGATTTCAACTTGTATTATGCATCATTTAAAATCTTATTGAGGTTTTAGAAACATCCCATCGAATCACACATTTTGTCCTTAAATCAAGTACATTGTGTTTATAGTGTATGTGAGGATGATTTATATTTATAATGCTTTAATAAACTGGATATTTTCCCTCCGCAGCAGGAAAGAAATAAGGTGAAGGAGGAAAGCAAAACCAAGACTAAAGAGGAAGAACTGAGGAAGCTGTTTCAGGCAGCTGTGAGTCTGTGTGTCCAAAGTGGCAGCATGACCCCAGAGAGGGCCAAAATCTTCTACAGATCAGGTGAAATACCCCACATAGCTGTGTGTGTGTGTGTCAAGTCATTTGTCATAATCCACTGTTGTTAGTGTCATGGGCAGCCTGCGTCTATGCCTTGGAATATCTCCTGTAGTTGGAAGCAATTTTTGTTGTGTAAGTAAACATTTGCTTTACCACTTGTCTCCAGCCCTCGATGCAGATCTGCGTTATGCTCTGGAAAGCTGTCCTGAGAGCGACATCGGCAGACGCTGCTTGGTCTATGTCCACAAGATCATCAATGCAAAAGCAGAGAGACAAAAGGGACCTGTGAAAATACAACTACAGTCAAAGTTGGAGGTAAAAGCCATGTGTAGTAGATGCACAACAGACCCGACCACGTTTCCATGTTTTTCACCATCGTGATTGACGCGGTTGCTGTACACAATCACGCAGCTGCGGCTTTCCAGTCGCCAGCCGAATATACACTCCAACAACAACAACCTTATAGCAGTCAGCACAGACTTTTAGACCCTGTAAAGTTGAGGCACACAACGATGTGTCCCACTGGTAAAGTTTCTGGGCTGCCTTTCCTCATAAAAGCCGTCCCTCAAGAGTTTCTCCATTTGAAGCAATGCATTATGAGGGATTGTAACATCTAGTCCTCATACTGAATAAGCCGGCGAGGCCTGCAGGTGCATTTGCAGACCACGCCCCGCCACACCATGTTTAATTATGGGAGAGGTCAGGAAAAGGATGAACTAAAATAAAATTTAATCTTTCTGACCACTCTTGAAACTTTATTTTACTAAAGGGATATGTAGAATTCACAATTTGTACCCTTTTTATTTAAGTCCACTGTGAAAAGTTCCCTCTTCTTTATTTCCAGGATGCCACTCTGAGTTCATCACCCACTGACGAAAAGTTACTGTCAGAGCTGTGTGAGTGCTTCCTCCCTCATCTCGTCACTTCCCGCCAACTTCTAGTCTACACCATCACCACAGAGTGCGACCGCCGCCATGGTTACACATCAGCTAGGAGGCGCGGCTATGCTGATTCTCTGTGCCAGCAGGTGTACTGTGACCTTGTGCAGATGACTGACGGTCTGAACGTTTCTCAAAGCGCAGAACCTTCTCCCCTCTGTGACGTTTTATCCCGAGAGCAGGCCGAACAGGAGCAGCTGTGTGACATCCTCAGTCAGTTTTATGACGTCATTCAGCCCGAGGAGGAAAAGGTCAGGATGGTTTTAGCCTTTACAGACTAAAATATTTACATTGACAATACAGGCACTTTTGTTCCGTGTGCAGTTAGAAATATTAAAACATGACATGTTTGTATAATTCATTTTTTCCTTATTTATACACCTGCAGCATAGCTCTGCTCTTATTGGTTGCAGGTCAGAGCCTATGTGAAGCAGAGGTACCATCAGTTCCCTCTGGTAGTGACCGGAGGCCCGTGTACAGGAAAGACGGTCCTGCTAGCACACTGCACTCAGCAGGTAGGTGGACCAAAGGGAAATTTGAAGCAGGCATATAGTGTTTATATATAATTTGTAATAAGAATTTGTGCCTTTTGTGTGCATATGTTTCACTGACGCTTAAAGCTATCTCTCTCTTTCCACAGATGAAGCACTGGCTTGCAGACAGCGATCCTGTGGTGATCAGTTTTTTCTGCAACCTATCAATTAATGCTTCACCAAAGCATCTGCTGTCGAGCTTGTGTTATCAGATATCCTGCAGATATCTCACTGACTCCTCGTCTAAGCAGAATGCTAGCCACTGCAGTGACCTGGATGATCCTGGCAGTACCACCGACCCCAGAGAGGTCACATCCAGCTGTAGCCAAACATCTGTTTTGGATTCCCAACATGAGGGCGGCACCAAAGAGCATGTTTCTGACTGCAAGCAAAGCTGGAGTACCGCTCAACATCCAGATCAAAGACAGCTGGATTTTGGCAACATAAAACCCGACGCTTGTCTGTCTGAACTTAAAGAACACCTCTCATCCCTCATCAGCCACCTGCCTTCAACTGAAAAGCCTCTTGTCCTTATTCTTGATGGATTAGATCAACTCAAAAACAACACTGGTCTTCAAATCATTGAGTGCCTTCCCAGGCCCCTTCCTCCCGCTGTCAAACTCATCGTCATAGCTTCCTCCAATCGAGAACACTTCCTGCAAGCCATAAAACTACACTATGCATCTCAGAGTGTATCAGAGGACATGTGTACAGGAAGGTTGTGTATACAGTTGGGACTGGTGGACAGGAAACAGAGCGTACAGATGCTGGCGTCTCTGCTGAAAGGTTCAAGAAGGAGGGTGACATCTGGACAACAAGCTCTGGTCAACCAGGCTCTCGCTCGCTGTTGTCTGCCGCTCTATGCTCGCCTTCTTCATGCACACACCTCGCTCTGGCGCTCTGGTATTACTAATAGAGTAAACAAAAATACAGTTTCTCAAAGGAATAAGTCTTGTTTTCAGAGCTACAAATGCCACACAAAGACTAAACCCACATGTGATGTGGGTCACTTACAGTCGTGTGAAAAAGAGCATTATAACTAAGTACACCCTTATTGCTTCACAGGAATAGCCAGACGCTGCTAAGCATGCTAAGGTGCTAAGGTCATCATCAGCAAGTGTGAACACCTCTATAAAAGTTTTGGCAGTTTGCTGGTCTGGAGTCTTAACACGATACTAGAATCGCAACAGAAGCTGGAAACTGCAAAAACAAACAAACCAAAAAAACAAGATACACGAGATACATCTCAGACTCTCGGGTCTCAGTTAGCATGTTAAATGTACAGTACAGTTAGAAACAGTCCGAACAAAAATGGTTAGCTTGGAAGGGTTACCAGGAGAAAGCCTGTTCTCTCTACAAAGACAGCAAGACTTAGCTTTGCAAAGTTACATCTAAACAAACCACAAGACTTCTGGAACAAACACAGTGGTGGAGGTGTGATAATAATTTGGGCTTGTTTAGCAGAAACAGGATCTGGGCACGTTGCAGTTGTCTGATTTGACCATGAATTCCTCTGTATATTAAATACTTATGTTGCAGGACAATAATCATCATGTAGCACCAAATCTACAACAGAATGGCTGAAAAAGAAAAGAATAGAGGTCTTGCAAACAGCCCAGTCAACGTCCTCAACCTGACTGAAATGCTGTAGCGGGATCTTAAGAGAGCTGTGCGTAAATGAATGCCCACAAACCTCAATGAACGGAAGCACCATTCTCAAGAAAAAGCAGGCAGAAATTCATTCACAACTCCTGCAAGTCATCAAACTACATGATGTATCTCACAGTGCATCGGAGGATATGCGGACAGGATGCGGTCGACCAGGTTGCCACTGCCATTCTGTGCTTGATTCCTGCATGCGCACACCTCGCGACGTGAGACGCTGATAAAGTCACACTTCAAGCTGTTGCTGTTAAAGGTGTTTTTTCAAGCTGCTGAATCATGGGGTGTACTTAGTTTGTCACATAACTGCATAGAGTCCCATGAAAGTGCTCTTTTCCCCATGGCTGTGTGTTTTTCATAGATTTGTTTTTGAATAATAATGAAACTATTTAGATCAGAGTACTTTTGTCTTCACAAGTTGCATTTTTTGAAATACCCCCCCAAAAATCAGGATAACACCACTTGGCCTTTTAAATAATTCTCCTCTTCTCTCCTTGTCTTCAGATTCCGATGTGACTGAGTCATCTCTCCCCGATGGCGTTCATTCATCTATTTCTGCGCTCCTGGATCACCTTGAGCAGAAACATTTCTCTTCCATCGTGGCTCGCACCGTCTCTTACCTCACCGTCTCCAGGTCTGGGCTCACAGAGGCTGAGCTCGCCGATCTGCTGTCCATTAAGGAAGATTTGCCGCACAAAGGCTCTTCATTTAAGATGACAGTCCCACAAGTCGATGTGGAGAGACTTCTTTTGGATTTAAAGAGCTTTCTTATCCAACGGAAAGTTGCAGGTTCCCCGGTTTTGTTCTGGGTGAGCAGGCATTTCAAGTTGGTCGTGGCGAAAAGGTATTTAGACGCTCCTGATGTAAGAAGAAGGCTTCATTCTGAGATGGCCGACTATTTTAGTGGACAGACGTCAGGCGTAAACAAGGATGCAGCCTTAAAAACACACACAGACACTCGGCAACCCAGCCAGCCGTTTGTATTCACTTCAATCAAAGGTGGTGGTCGGGTGAATGTGAGAAAAATCGTAGAACTGCCGTATCACCTGCAGCAGAGTGGCAGGTGGAAGGAGTTTGAGTGCGTGCTGTTGCTGTCATTTGGGTTTCACCAGGCTATGGTTCGAGCTGGTCTTCTTGGAGATCTGCTAGCTATGTTGGAGACTGAAGAGGAGTCATCTCAGGTTAAGTTTGTAAGAGAAAGACTGCTACTAGCAAGCACATTGAAGTCTTCTGCTTGCTTCCTGCAGAGCTCACCTCTGCAGCTGCCCTCAGTGATGGAGACAAACCTCCTCCCCTATTTGGAGGTCTTTCCTGCTCTTGAGGGTTATGTCAGGGAAATCAAGGAAGGGAGAGGAAGTGGATTAGAAATAGTGCTTTGCCCCAGTCCTCCCTGTGTTCCCCACATTCAGTACTTAAAGTACGATGACATAAATAAGGGCGTTTGTGTCAGAGAGATCGCCGGTACAAAGTGTGGGGTTGTTGCCGAGATCACAGATGAAGGCTCTGCTTGGATTTGGAAAGGGTGTGGATATGATGTGGCCAAACTGTCACTCAGATGCGAGCAGACAGAGTTAAAGTTTGCAGGCGTGAAGAGCAGCGGTCCGTTCCTCCTGCTTTCCACAAGCTGCAGCAAGCTTTTCGTGTGGGATGTGGAAGGCCCAGAAAAGTTTCTCGAGGTCAAAGACCCTTTTAAAAACACGTGCGAGTCGAGCGAAACACCCAGCAACATCGAGGGATTCGTCGCACATCAGAAAACGCTGTCCGTGTGGTGGAAAGATGAGAGTTTTGTGAGCGTGTTTGACATCTCCAGTGAAACCCTAACTCATTTCCAGTGTCAGAGCCCTGTGACCTGTTCAGTGTTCTCCTCTGATGGTTTTTTCATGTACTGTGGGCAGGAGGAAGGCACAGTGTCCGTATTTGACATGAAATCCAGCAGTCTGCTTAGCACCTGCTCAAACTCAAACCACAGCGCTGTTACGCTGATCATCCTCCATGAAGACAAGAGGGAAATGGCATGTGTTGATAGGACTGGAAGTGTAGCTTTATGGGACGTGGCAGCCAATACACAACCACCCAGACTTGTGAAAGAAAGTTTCACTCAGGGTTACTCTACTAACATACTCAGTACAGATTATTGCAGTGAAATCAATACTCTTTTGATGTGTCAAGCCCACCAGGCTTCACTGTGGGATACTTGTAACTGGGAGCTGTGGGACCAGTTCTTGGCTCCACAGGGAAGAGCCTTCACTCAAGCTGTGCTCTCCCAGGATGGCCATCTTTTCCTGGCTTTGTTAGACACTTGCACCTTTATCTTGGTGTGGAGGGTCAGCAGTGGGGAGTGTGTGCTCTCCTTAGAAACGAACAAGCAGCCACACACACTCCTCAAAATGGCCTCAGATGTCATTTGTGTCAGTCACGATGGCTGCCTGACAGTGTGGGACTCCGAGATGATTGATGCTGCAGGAAGTGCACAGAAAATGGGCGGTGGAGTAAAGGAGGTGGTGGTGGAGCAAACAGGCGTGTGGTTCTACACCAGAGATGGGTCGGAGAAGGTGTGGAAGTGGAGTCTAGACACGGGACTTCCACATGTTAACTTCCTGCATACTGGGCCTGTGGAAAAACTGCAGCTTTCCCCAAACGGCATCCACCTGGTGTCACTCTCGGCTGGAGATATTTACGTGTGGCGGACGGAAACAGGTGAAAATATCCTCCGCATCGGTGGCAGCAGAGCTAGAGACATCCTGATCACCCCTAATAACAACTTTGGAGTGAGCATTTCTGAGCGAGGCCTCTCGCGGGTTTTCAAGATTGCGCAAGGAAATATCGTGTGCAGCATCCACCCATACCTATCTGATGCTCAGGTTTCACCTGAGAGCACCTACCTGCTCGGTTGTTGCCATGGAGACCTGCTGGCTGCCAGTCTGTGGTCGGGCTCGATTAGCAAACGTTTCTCCTGTGTGGAAAGCTCTGAGGAGGTTGTCGCTTTCCAAACTCTTTCACAGCACCCAGAATTTGTGGTTGTGATGGCGGCCTCAGGGACGGTGTACACGTGGAAGGTGGCAGAGGAGACTGTGTGCTGGCACTTTCAGCTGCCACACATGTTTCACTGTCAGCCTGAGGACTTCCAAATGTCCTCCAATGGCAGCTACGCACTGCTGTCCATTGACAGCGGCGCAATTAACCTCTTAAATCTGTCTCGAGTCACACTGTGCTCATTCAAAGTCGAGGGTCCTGTCATTAAAGCCTGCCTGGACAAAACTGGACACTATGTTGCTTACATAACCACGCCCTCCGGGCTGGAGGACAGCTGTGACTGCTACCTGCATGCGAGGCCCATCCTCCGAGTCACGCGACTTTCAGATGGGGAGAGATTAGGAGCTGTGCATCTGTCTAAGAATCCACTAGCTCTGGTTATTTGTGAGCAGCACTGTGTGTTTGTGGGCTTTGGGGATGGGTCTGTAGGTGTGTACTACATTTCAGATGTCACAGTCGATGAGGATGAGCCAATCAGGTGCTGGGAAGATCCTAGCGGCCAGCTGAAGCAATGTCCCTTTGACAGGACGCCATTCAGCTGGTTTCCTCAAGACACACCAAATGTTACATGGGCTTAAGATTATTATATGATTCTGAACAAAGAATGTGCAGATTTTAATATTAGACAAAGATCATCTGAGTCAATAGAAAATGCAGCTTTTATTTACCAATTACATTGATTGAGGGAAAACAGCTATCCAACTATACATGACCCTGTGAGAAATAGTAATTCACCCCTTATTAAATCATGAATTTACCAGCCCTGATTACTACCAGACCTTTTGAATTAAGAAATCACTTAAACAGAACCTGTCTGACAAAGTGGAGAAGGCTAAAAGATCTTAAAAAGCAAAGAAACTTCAGAAAACATAGTCACTGACATCTATCAGTCTAGAAAGGGCATTTGGACTAACACAGAGATACGTCATCCACAGCTGTAAAACGGTGAAGGAGTGGTCGACATACCAATGACTCATCCAGGAAGTCACAAAAAACAAATCCCACCTTTCACAAACGTTTTGTGTGGGATGCAAAAGGCTCAGAAAAGTTTCATGAGGCCAAAGAGCCTTTTAAAAACACATGTGAGTCGAGCGAAACGCCCAGGAACATCGAGGGATTCGTCACACATCAGAAAAAGCTGTCTGTGTGGTGGAAATATGAGATGTTATGACAAAGGTTCGTCTCACATTTACCAAAGAACATCTCGACGATCCCCAAGACTTTTCGGAGCATGTTCTGTGGACTGATGAGACAAAAGCTGAACTTTTTAAAAGGTTTGATCTGGTGTAAAACTAACACAACACATAAAAAAAGAACCAACAGTCAAACCTGGTGGTTTGTGGTAGTGTAATGGTCTGGGGCTGCTTTGCTGCTTCAGGATCTGGACGAGTCACTGTAACTGATGAAACCATGAATTCTGTTGTTAGCAGTTAATAGGTTAACTTTTTAACACAGGGCCAGATAGATCACACAATGAAGAGCGTCATATTATAAATTCTTGTAAGTACATAATACTGTAAACTGTATATATCGATGTATAAATATTAAACATGTTTGGTGTATGCTGGCACAGGCAGGAGATTTGCTGCAATTATCTAAAACCAAACTGTCTGATAAATCTCTTTTTGTGTGTATTTTGTAAACACAACACCACTTTGGCATGAATGCATCATGGCTTGTATTCCCAATAACTGCTGTTCTCTTAAATAAAAAATTAAAAAAAGATAAAAATAGCTGCTCTGTGTTAAAAGAACTGATTGTTACTGAAAGTATACACAGTAGTTTATTTATTTGGTATCATCCTCCTCCACATTTATTCGTGATGCCTTCAAGTTCAACCTCGTAAAGTGGAGCACTTTTTGGTTTTGCATTAGCTGCTTTTGGAAAGAACAAATTGTGCACCCTATAGCCTAGAAATCTTTATTATATTAGTTAATTAATTAAATAATTGCATTAATGACAGTTTTAGACACGGTAGCCCTAATATAAAAAAAAAAAACATACAATATGCGACTAATGGTCGATTTCTTTACGAGGTGACGGTAATATCTCCGACAACCCTTGAAGGCAGCATCAGCTGAGCTAAATTGCCATCACAGAGCCCTCAACGTCCTCATTTGAGTCCAGGTGAAGACATGCAGCTGTTCTGTTGGGGAGACAGCTCCAGCGGACAGTTCGGGTCACAGGCGGCCCCCAGCCCCGTGTCCTGGACCGTCCCCGGGGTTGTAACTAAGATCTGCTGTGGGGATCGGCACACTTTATTTCTTAATGCAGACGGGGACGTGCTGTCATGTGGGCACAACTCTCAGGGACAACTTGGACGACAGAAGAAAAAAAATGGAAAGATCATAGGTGAGTAGGCTGTTTAGCTGTTTTCATTTAAAGGAAACAAAATAATAAATCAAATATTATAATTTTATTATTTGATAAATTGTTTTCTTAGTATCTTTTCACCGGTATTTGGACATATTTATTTAAGGTGTGATTTGACCGTGTGGCGCAGGCTTTTAATCAGATACTGCGTCCTTAAGAAGCGATAAATCATCTCCGGAACACTTACTGCGTAAATAAAACTTAATGCGTCAAGTTTCAGTTTCGTTTCAGTGCTGTCGGTGCAGACAACGAAAGTTAAAACCTAAGAAATGTCAGAGTTGCTAGATGTAGCAAGAAATATGAAATATGACGGAAGCGAAACACGGACAGTCATATAAATCACGTGCAAAATGTAAGAAATAAATAACAGGTTTATATTATTATCTCATATTATTATATATTTTTGATACATAAGCATGCATATTGTATGCATGTATGTATGTACTGTGAAACCTAGAAGCTATAACTGGATTTAACCCAGAGAAAGCGCAGGTAAGTAAGGTAAGCTGTTTACTGCTTTGCAACACTATAGATGAGAAGCTTTGCACAGGTTTTAGCGGATGTCCCAAACTTCCCTGTTTGTCTTTGTTTATGATTAAGTTCTCATTAGGCTGAGGCTACTGTAGTCAGACATGTAATGTGATCCAGCTGACACGTTTGTGTGCAATTTCTGTCGTTCTTTCTAAGCTCAAGTGGAGGGGCTGGGCCGTGTGGTGGCGATGGCTTGCGGTCAGGACCACTCTCTGGCTGTGAGTGCATCTGGACACGTTTTCTCCTGGGGGGCAGGAGAGGATGGACAGCTAGGGTTACCAACACCTTCCAACAGTCACAGACCAAGGTAATCACTCATTCAGTGACACACAGTGTTGGGTAAGTTACTTTAAAATAGTAACTTAGTTACATTACTAGTTACTTCTCTCAAAAGT
>NW_005187404.1:4929968-4938695 GCF_000239375.1 Pundamilia nyererei
ATAATAACGTAGTTACTGTAACGCGTTACTTAATAACGCGTTAGTCCCAACACTGGTGACACATGAATAATATGCACAATTATCACTCAATTGTTCAAAGCTTTTTGCCACATTTTTACGAATTGTTGTCCATCATCATGCAGCAAGGTGCCTATCCCACTGCCCATACCGATAATTCAAGTTGCTTGTGGAAACTCCCATTCCCTGGCCCTGACTAAAGGTAAGACACAACTTTGTGTGTTCATATGGAACAAGGGCGATAACAGTTTTCCCCACACATGACTGATGATGAATTTTTCCTTTTTTAAAGTGTCTTTATCCGTATTGTAAACCCAGCTTGCCCTAAAAGTGTGACGTATATTCTTTCACGTACCTGACAGTATTTGAAGATATTTCATTGGCCAGAGGCTCATTTGGCAAAGAGAGTCAGTCCATTTAAACTCCAGCACTTTATCCAGCAGTATATCAATTAAAAGGCCATAACTGCGCCTGAATTTCTAATTTGATTTACATAATTCTCACTTATATAACGTATCCATGCATCCTATTTATTCTACTTCTAATCTAAGTAAAATATTCTGTGGTGGTTGAGGAATAATAATGTGATAAACTAAATTAATGATTTGTTTGTTAATTGAACATTTTAAAAACACTTTTCACCTCTCTCCAGGAGGCGATGTCTTCTCGTGGGGTTTAAACAGTCATGGTCAGCTGGGCCTGGGGAAGGAGGTGCCGATGCAGGATACACCCGTCATAATTTGTGCTTTGGCTGGAGTAGCGGTAACCCAGATTGCAGCAGGAGGGACCCACAGTCTGTTCCTTACCCTCGCAGACCTGGTGTACTGCTGTGGGGCCAATAAATGTGGTCAGCTCGGGGTTAACAGGGTGGATGAGAAAGGTAGAGCAAGTTAGTGACTCATAAACTTAGTGTATATGTGTGTGGCATGATTTGAAATAAAACACACTACTTTTTATCTGTTTCTGCTTTAACAGGCAGGTTCAACATCTGTATGGTGCCTGCGCTCAGACCTCTAAGTGTCTCCTTCATAAGCTGTGGAGAGTCACACTCTGCTGTGCTGACAAAGGTTTGACTTCATTGGTTCATCCAGGTGACTCCAACCATTGATTAACAAAGTAAAAGCTACGGTTGTTTTGCTTTGCAGGACGGTAAAGTTTACACTTTTGGAGACGGAAGCCAAGGTCAGCTCGGTCACAGCACCTCTGCTAATGAAGTGAAGCCCAAACTGGTTGCAGGTGTGGATGGTCCTGCTTCCCAGATTGCATGTGGCAGGTAAAAACCGGGATGTTTTGTTTTTAATATAAGCACCACCATGGCTACCATCATGATCATTTATAGCGTCTCACAGTCTGTGTGCTAAAGATCCCCGTTGTGTTGTATTGTCAATGTTAGCTAGGACGCACTTAAGCATAGAGAAAAGTGCCTGGGTGGATGAGGTGTGTTTGATGAAGCAGTTTGAGTGCTATTTAATACCCACTCCATGGACTGTTTTTGGTCTGCCAGGCATCACACTCTGGTTTTGGGCTCTTCTGGTCAGCTCTGGGCTTTTGGCAGTGGAGCTAAAGGTCAAACTGGAAATGGGCACAATGGTGGCAGTCTGACTCCCACTCTGGTTCAGTTTCCATGGACCACTGACGATGCAGCAGCCATGCCCAGTGGTATGTATGCGTGTTAGATGTTGCTAGTAGGATTAATAGTTCAGAATCTCGAATGTAAATTAAATTTATGTGCTTTATAAATTTTGAATATTTAGATGAAATTGTTTGATTTTTGTTTAAGCAGACTTGAAAATAGCTGCTGGGTGGAACACAAACTTTGCTTACTCTTCACCTGCAGAGGTAATCAAACACCTACAGCTTTAACTGCTCACAGAAAACACGTCACTCTGCCTGCTCACTTCTTCTCTCTTTTATTTTAAGAACTCTGTTCACAAACAGATAACCGGACGTCTTGATGAGACAAAACTCCAAGAATGGCTGATGATGGAGCATAGTAATGTGGAGGCAAAAAGGTAATTCATCATCATTCTGGGATTTTTAGATTTATGTGACTGCAGTTTTAATATTAGTTATATTAAATATATGTTCAAGATCTTCACTGTCTCAGTCTCTGCTGATGTTTCTTTCTCTTTGCGACAGAGAAATAGGATCGATGTTCCTGACAAGTTCAAGTCTTGTTGCAAGTTTCACAAAAGCCAAGTAAGTCCTTCACTGATGGTTTTGTCTGGGTCGGGTTTAATCTAGAAATGTAAGATTTAAGGGTTGACTGGTTGGTGCTGCCGCTCACCTCTGTTTGATATCAGTGGGTTTCCACTGGAAGCAGGCGACTTAACCGTGGACCTGGAGGCCGCTAGCCGAGCTTTCGACCAGCTGTTCACAAGACAGTGGATCAAACAATCAGTTAAGAACATTCTTTAAACAATTTGAGATATGACGACTTTTTTTTAAACTTGTGATCTCATACAGTAGGTCTCCTTTCCATGCAGGTAAACTTGGTCCCTCTGTGCGACTTGCTTTACCTGTCAAGAACTGCATTAAAATCTCCAGAGATCATCCTGATTCTTCTGACCTGCCCGCTTCTTCAAGAGGACTCTAATGTCATGAATACAGTTCCATCTGTGGCCATCACTATAGCAGAGATGTCGGACAAGACTCTGGAAACATTAAGTAAATGACTTTTGTCACAAGATTGGAGAACAAGCTTGTTAGTCAACCACTCGTTGTCAGGTTTATGCTGTAAATGCTTTAAATCAGTGGTCCCCAACCTTTTTTGTGCCACGGACCAGTTTAATGTCAGACAATATTTTCATGGACTGGCCTTTAAGGTGTTGCGGATAAATACAAAATAAAATGATACGGCTGATACGAGATGGTCCCACCTGGGAGTAATGGGGGGTAATGACACCCGAAGTGTGTTGCTTATGCTCAGTCTGCTCCGCAATTTTGTTTTGGTAGCTGTAACTGCAGAAAACCCTGCTTCACACTGTTCAGTCAGATTAGAAAAAAAGTAAAATAATGTAAGTTATTAATTTTTTTTCTGTGTGGCCTGCTACCCCAAAAAATAAAATTTATTCATAACACATGGGGAAAAGACCCAGGGAAACACAGTTAATGATGAAAACCATAAATTTCACACCCGAGCCTCAACTCTCGCGGCCGGGTACCAAACGACTCACGGGCTGTTAACGGTCCATGGCCCAGGGGTTGGGGACCGCCGCTTTAAATTAACACTAATTAACACTATTGATATTTACTCTTTAAACTCTTTAATTCAAACAATTTTTTTAATGTTAAAATGTAAGTACTGTTGTTATCCATGAATTTTCAAATTTAGCATTTAATGAAACAGCATTAGTTGTAGGTTTTTTTTAATGAGATGCCAAATATAGTTATTTACTTTCATTCCTAGAATGTTTTAGTAGCTGAATGTTAAATTTGGTTTATATGCATAAAAAGTAACAACATATGACAGGCGGTCTAATAAATTGCTTTAGCCCAGTATAATGATCGAGTTTACTGTGATAACTTTAAAAGTATTTATTCAATGTAAGACACTGTTTTGTATTAAAATCTCTTCAGTTTGTATAATAAGTTATTTTTTATTGCTAAATAATAGTTTTGGAGATGTTAGAAATCCAATTTATGCAGTGTAAACTTAATATTTCTTTGTATGATTTTTGTGTGTTCTGCAGAAAAGTGGTGGAGCTCACTGTCCCCCTCGATACTGATGAAGCACATCATGGTCTTCAAAAAGGCTCTCGCCTTCATGCTAAAGAATGGCCTCTTACAAACACACAACCCAGAAGTCAAATTTATCCTGGAAGCCCTCAAGCTGCTATACAAAGTCAGTGCTGTGTGCTTTACTTCTGTTTTTTTAATGACCGTTAGATTTTGGGTATAATTATGAAATATTGATTTCAATTAACAGATCAACTGCAATCTCTTGTTAGTAAAATATCAGTTCTAATAATTGAAAGTCTTAATCCTGGGATAGAAAAACTGTTAAAAAAACGTTAACAAATGACAATATTGTTGCTGTTTTCTTGATAAAAAAAATTTTTTTTTCCAGGCAAACAAAGCTGGAAAGTCCTACAAAGTCCCACTGAGCACCTTTTATGTAGAAGAAATTACAAATGCTGTGCAGCTTGACACTGACATCATGCTTTGGTGGCAATTCTCCAAAGAGGAGGTAAAAACAAACAGTACAGTAAACTCAAGTGCTTCAAATAAACAATGTGTCCATTTGTCCAGTATGGATTTCACTTTCTGTCAGACTGCTGATATTCATTATTAAATGACTGATTGTCTTAAAGGATGACGTGAACACACCTGCCATCTTCTGTCGCTACCCATTCCTTTTGACCCTGCTTCACAAAGTGGCCGTATTTAACTTCTGTGCAGCCACAGTGAAGGTAGAACGTGGATTCAGATTTCACCCTTTTTAACCATCTGCAATTACACAGGAACTGATTTCTATCTTTTAGCAGATTTCCTTCTAATTGGGTTTTTTTGCACTTACAGAATGTGCATCAACTCGCTCATCAAGCAGCTTTGGTGCCCCATCAACCGCACGCCCCAGACTCTCCACCTGCCCCAGTCTTCCAGCTAACCCTGAGGCGATCTCACCTGGTCGAGGACACCTTCAGACAGCTCAGTGCAGCCGACCACTGTGCATTCCAAAGGGAGCTTTTAGTAAATATGAAACTTTACTTTTACTAGATTGCTAGAGCTAGGGTTAGCACTGTTGGCCAGCAGTGTTTCGTTAAAGTGTAAAAGAGGACCCAAGTGTTTAGATGAATGCCCATAAAATTACTTTAGTAATTCGATATCGATAAGCAGAAGAGAATGGACATGGGATTAAATAAACTGCTCTATAAACTCACGAGTTGCAGAAACGAACAGAAACATGATTTTTTTTTTCTGTCCTAGGTGCTGTTTGTGGAGGACAGGAAGATAACAAATGTCAACAAAAGGGACTTTTTCCTGCATGTGTTTGATGAGCTGATGGCTCCAAAATCTAAAAGGTTCATATATAATGAGAGCCAGACTGTGGCCTGGTTCCCTCCCAAGGTAAGACCAATTATGGGAAAAAACCTACATTAATAATCTATGTGCTGCTTAAAAAAATAAAGCAGCACATTTAAAAAAATAAATAAATAAATAAATATAGAGAGATATAGATATATGATCAATTTCAGATTTAAAATTGATTTTTCTGTATCACAATTTCTTTTTATTCACCGACCAAACAGCCAAAAGTAGAGGAGAAGACTTACTTCCTGTTTGGCGTTCTGTGTGGCCTGGCTCTCTACAACCACAACATTATCCACCTGCGCTTCCCACAAGCTCTGTTCAAGAAGCTGCTCAGGGTCAAACCTACGCCGGACGACATGAAGGAGTTTGACCCTGTGCTGGCAGAGTAAGACAGACTTAAAAACACACAAGTGAAACGCGTTCTTTCTCACATGACATGACAAAAGAAGTTTATTGATACATAGATATTTCCCGTGCGTTTAACCTCAAATACACTGAAAATAGTGCTAACAACAGTATCAAAACATTCATCAGTGCTTTTGTGCCTTTAGGTCTTGGAGGATCATCTTAGAGGACTACACCCCTGATGTTGTTCAAACGCTGGACACTACTTTCACTGTAAGTTTACTAAATCATGTGTTTCGTGTCTGTTTTTCTTTCACACTTTCTTCACCTGACAGAGTGATTATCTGTGGTAGGTGTCCTGGGCTGGTGAGACAGTTGAGCTTGATCCAAATGAACCAGGAAAACTTGTCACCGGGTCAAACAGGTGTGTATAAACAGTCTACGCAGCACTCCTTCTCTGCCATCTAACAGCTACATCCACGCTGTGCTCCCTTCTTTATAGTTGCAACATGCCATTACACTGGCTGGGATGTTGCCAACACTATAAATCAGTACTTATATACTTTTAAATGGTTTTTTTTCATCAATAGGAAAGAATACGTAGCTGCCTTTGTGAACTACGTCTTCAACAAATCAGTGGAGAGAGTGTTTGACGAGTTCAAGAGAGGGTTTTTCAAAGTGTGCAACATGGACGTGGTGGACTTCTTCCAGCCAGAGGAGCTGCAAGCAGTGATGGTGGGCCAAGAAAACTACGACTGGGAGGTGTTCAAGAAGGTAAAGAGATATAAACTTGAAGAGATCCAATATTGATGCTAAGATTTTTATTCATAATCTGATTTGTTTTGTTTTTTAATTCACCATATTCTGAATGAGTAATTTTCCTTGCCAATGCAGGATAGTTTAGCACGCTATGCTATGAATTCCCTAAAACACCTGAACCATATGTGTCACCATAGTTCAGTTTGACCAAAAGAATACAAAAAGAATAGCTGACTGTGTGCACACTTGCAACGTAACATAAATCAGGAATTAAATTTAAAGCTTGCACTCTGCTTATGAAATTAGCAGTGACACCACTGACACCTAGTCTGGTGCCAGTGGGATTAAAAAAATGTAAATGATACACATATTTCATATATGTCCTTATTTTTATGTTCCCAAACAGAACACATTTTATGAAGGCGAATACCATGATGAGCATCCAAATATAGTGGTGTTCTGGGAGGTGTTTGAGAGCCTGAAAGCAGAGGAAAAGAAAAAGTTCCTTTGTAAGTATTTCATCATTAGGCTTGCTGTCATTTCCATTTACGTCTATCAGTTTTGGCTTACTTGACATGTGTTTCTTGATGTCCTGCCAAAAATTTGTGTAACATTTCAGATTCCATTTTTCACTTATCCTCTGTTATTTTCTTTCGTCCTCAGTGTTTCTCACAGGCAGTGATCGCGTACCCTTCCTGGGAATGGAGAGCATCAAGATGACAGTGGCTGTGCTGCCCGATGCTTCTGAACGCCATTTGCCTGAATCGCTTACCTGCCATTTCCTGTTGTTACTGCCCATCTACAGGAGATACCCAGTCGAGAGGACGATGCGCACAAGGCTTCTCCAGGCTATCAATCACAACAGAGGTTTCCGGAAGAAGTGACGCACCACAGAGTGAAGCAGCAGGGGTTTCGTTGTAAAGAGCCCATCTTAGCATCGGTTATTTTTCGGCTCTTCTTGCTTTACAATCTGTGCTATTAATTTTGAGTGATATTTTTTATTGTTATTACAATTTATTTTTTTTGTGCTTTTAAAATGAACACAAGCTTAAATCTTCAATAAATACAGTGCTTAGCAAATTTCTTACACCGCCCAGTTTATGGATTAAACCACAGTATTGGTAATTAATAAAATAACGTTTTAATGGTTCTGTAGTGGTTAATCCACCACTGTGCACAAGCTCTCAAAATGATGATTTGTAATGCTACAAAATAACCATTGTTATCTGTGAATTTTCAGATTCAGTTTTGCAAATAAGCGTGTCAGATTTGTTATTTTATTTATTTTATTTAGTTTCAGGGGTTGAATTGTATCCTCAGAGAAGTCCTGTGTGCCCACTCAAATGTGGGTAAAAAAACATGAACCCACTTTGTTGTCTGCCTAAGAAATAACAGTATAACGTTTAGTTGTAAACAAGTTTTTGACAGATTTCTATAATATTTGTGTAAGAAATTTGTTAAACACTTCATGTCATACCTACTTAGAACATACTTAGATAAGGAAATCACCTTTTCTTGCATTTGTACCTAGTAAATCATCTTAATAAATTCTCTGCTATGCTGCCTAGTATTTTATTATTTTTGTATTATTACCACTTCTCTGGAGATGAGTTACACTCTGACACAACTCAGGACACTACCTCTGCTCAATAATGAGACACAATAACAGTACCTTCATTACAGTCAATATATATGGTTACAATAATAAAACTGAAAATGATAAATTACTTGACTCCTTGGAGGAAAGAATTATCTTCTGGCTCTCCAAATACACAAACTCAATCCTCTTCATTGGTGGAGACTTTAACATCGCTTTAGGTAATATGGTTGATAGATGGCCTCCAGGGCAGCAGTCTTCATACAGTACAAACTTTACAAATTTCATGGGGAAATGTAATGTTGTGGATATTTGGAGAGAAAAATTTCCAGATGATAGACTCTTTACTTGGCGCAACAGGATCCAGGATCCTGTTGCAGGAGCAATTCACATTAACATCCAAATGCTTACACTGGATAATATACCTTACAAATTCTCCTATTTGAAGTTAAATAATTCCTTACTAAAGGATTCTTGAGAAGATATGGGAGTCAAATGACTAAATTGAGGAAGAAGTGATCAGCAAACCTCAGAGGAAGATTTTACTAGACCTTCAAAATAGATTGGACGGTTTATACCGACGCAAGGCTGCGGGTGCTTTTGTAAGATCCAGGAAGAGGTGGCTGGAGGAGGGAGAACAAAATTCTGCTTCCTTTTTCAGGCTTGAAAAACATCAAAAACAAACTCTATTCATCAACTAAATATTAATGGCATTGTCTCCTAGGCAAATTTTTGTGCCAAATTCTATGCTAAACTGTACAACTCAAAATATGATGAGGACGTTTCAACACTATTTCTCAATAATATTAAAAACCTAAAAACTATTGATGTGGACGATAGGAGTCATTGTGACAGCCCTCTGATGGTGGAGGAAGTTTCTAATTCCATTTCTGCACTTAAGGCCAATAAATCTCCCGGCACAGAGGGTTTAACTGCAGAGTTTTACAAATCATTTTCTAATCTCCTGCTCCGTT
>NW_005187404.1:4939710-4951810 GCF_000239375.1 Pundamilia nyererei
GGTACGAGGGAAATTTCTTTTGCAGTTCATCTGATACGATAAAATTACTTATTATATTTTCCAGTGTTATTGTTTGTTTTTTGCTAGGGAGAAGAGTATTTATTTTTGTTATAAGAATCAAACTGGTTAACATTGATAGGAGTTCTCAATAAGCTGAATACATCTAATTTCTGAAAAATGCAGAAAGCTATCATTTGAATGCGATTCTGAAGTGTAATACATGTTTTGCTAGGGAAAAGTGTGCATTCAGTGGCTGGTTGGTGAGTGGTTTCGGGAGGCTAGTGGCACTCTCAAGGTGAAATTAATCGCAAAGACCGAAACCCTTTGGGTGCTTGACTCCAAGCAGATTGCCATTGTTGCCCACAGTTTGTATGACACCTAATGGCTGCAAACAGTAACAAAGTACTTGTGGAGTATTAGCGAAAATGTGAAAAGTAGAAAGCAAACCGGAAACACTTTCTTTCAAAGTTAAGTTAGGTTACGTTTACTTTGAAAGCAAACATTATCCGCTTCTTGTTTGTGTTGCACACTTTCAAGTTTTATTGCCTCTCCACTAGTAGGTGGCAAGTGTTCGCAGGTAAGTCACCATCTTTCATGCAAACTACAGGTAACCATGGAAATCTGCTAGCAACAGCATAGATGACTGAAATAAAAGGGCTTTAGGTGAATGCACTACACAACAACCCCTAATCTTTAAACTTAACCACATTTGTTGCCTCTGGTGTTCAAACTTTAACTCTTCTCCTGTAGAGACGTCCTGCAGGGGGGCAGAGGGAGGGAACAGCGCAGACGTCACTGGGGGGAGCAGGGTGAATTATACAATATATATATTTTCAGAATCAATAGTGTGTGAACAATGGGGGTTAGACATTATATGACATTTCTAGACGAGCTGGGTAACCCTGGTTTCCAGATAGATGTTTTTACTCATGTTGCTGGACAATTACAGCCATTAAAAAAAAAAAAAACATTAGAAGGGGAAAAGCTTTCATCGTCCAAACGTTCAAGCAGAGCCAGTTGATCATTTTCAAACCCAGATTTGAGTTCTTTTTATTAAGTGGACGGTCTGTCTGAGGTTACCGCTTTTTCTTGGCTCAGAGATATCGCTCATGAAACATCTGCAATAATACTCTTGCTGTACACAAACATACATACATACATAAATACTCCTAAAAAAACAAAACAAAACAAAAACATAATTAAGCAGTAATTACACAGTAGAAAAAAAGAAACTTAAAGCCAATTGCTCTTGCTACAAAATTGCGAAGACTTAAAAAAGGCAATGCTAATGAAATGGCTGTGCTGTGAAACGGCGGTAACGACTCGCATCTTCTCTAAGTCGTCTTGTAGCGTGTTGTTCAGCTCCACACGTACGTGGAGTCTTCATGTCGCTGTGTGTTTCATCCAAGTCCAGCTTCTCTGATATGTATGTTGTGTTTATTTTCTTTTTTCAAATTTTAGTCAGGTGAGATGACGAGTTCTGTGTGCAAGTGCTGGAGTTTTTATCTGACGAGGTGGAAAGTGAGCCAGTACATGAAAATGGGCTGTGCTGCTGCTATAGCCATGGTGAGGTACATCCTCAGTTGGTTTCTGGCTCCTCTCACTAGCTTCCCTTCTGCTGCTGCTTCTGACAACAGCTTCAGACGCAGAGTGCGTATCTGAGGAGAGACAAGCAAAAGATATTTGAAGACGTTTTATTTGCAGCTCTAGATTTTTTAACCTGAGCATCCACCAAAGCAGCTTTGCAAAAAGACAAATTTATCTTATACTGTCTTAAACTGGTGGGTTATACAACCCCCTCAGTTCAACTGTCGGACACAAAAACTCTTTCAACGCCTCTTTCTTTAACACTCATCTCCCTAAATTGTCTTTTTCTTCTGACTGGCTGCTCCTTGCCTCACCAATGCAAACAGCACACATTGTGCTAAACAGAAGTCAGGGTGGAACAAGAGTACAGGAAAAACAAACGATACAAAAAAACTTGAAGGCTAAACGTCTGACTCAAAAGGATTATTGCAGTCTCTGAAACTTCGGCCACGTTTAACAACAGCACCCCCAAGTGGAAAAAACGTAAGTCTGCAAAGTACCTGACCTGTCTAACTTTTTATCTTTAAATATGACTACCCCAAGTTTCAGGAAGTTATGATAAAAAAATAAAAAATAAATCACGAGGAATTTATTATTATTATTATTATTATTATTATTATTGTTGTTGTTGCGATTATGTACTAAAAAATACAGAAGGATGCATTTGCACAGTTTGACGTTAGATCTATGAACCTTTAAGGCTGTCTGACATGTGTTCAAGCCTATAACCATCTTCAATAATTTTTCAAAACTAAAATCTGTACATCCATCCATCCATCCATTCGCTTCCACTTATCCTTTTCATGGTCGCAGGGGGCGCTGGAGCCTATCCCAGCAGTCATAGGGCGAGAGGCGGGGTACACCCTGGACAGGTCGCCAGTCTGTCGCAGGGCCAACAAACTCCACACAGAAAGACCCCGGTCTGATGGTTGAATTGAACTCGGGACCTTCTTGCTGTGCAGCAACAGTGCTAACCACCGTGCCACCGTGCTGCCCTAAAATCTGTACACTAAAACAAAATTACTAAACATAAGTAAATAATTTTACTCACCATGAAGACAAAGATGGCAGCACAGCACCACAGCAGAGACAGATAATATGCCGGCTTCCCAAACAAAAGGCCCGCCACTAAGCCTACAATCATCCTACAGAAACAAAAGGAGAGATATACACATTTAAGGCATGACACTGACAGATTCAGAGTAATAAAAGGCAAACAATGACACCGATAGGTACACATACCCAACATATTTATAGCCAGCAAAGGCCAGCAGGTCTATAGTGGTGAGGTCTGTGTTTACAGTGACAAGGTAGAGTGACAGGAGGACCACCAGGACTTCCATGATTAACCACACCAAAGCTGAGCTTGCCTGAACTCCCAGCAGCTCTGGTGAAAACCTGAGGAAGGCACAAAATAACAGAGTCCATAGAAATATAACAGAGAATACTCTAAATCCTTTATTATGAACCTGTGGTGATGTTCTCCATTTTTGGCTTTAAGGTTTGAAAAGGACAGCCTTTAAGAAAATGAAATGGCTTAAACCAGAAACACATAAAACTACAAGTCTCCAAAAAGTGTTTAAGATGGTCATAACCGGAGCTTAGGGTCATACTCAAATGTGCATCACTCTGATAAAAACATGGATGCAGATGTACCTGCTCTGTGTGCCGAGGGCCAGTCCGGCCACCAGGATGTATGTGATGAAGCCCATGGTAGGAATATAAAGATCGGGAGCGTTCACATCAAAGCGCGGAGCCACAGGAGTGTCCTGCTGGTAGCTCACCTCCCAGTTCTGCAACATACATGATCACACACTTACTTTCAAACATGTAAGACCCAAAATAAACATATTTTTAAATATTTGGGTCTATGTGAAGATAGCAGGTTTCTTCTTTTATCTTAAATATTTATGGAAAACCACAAGCAATCTCTACACATATCCACCAGAATGATTGACATTTAGCAGGTGTAAAGAGACTCACTTCGTGCATATATGGGAAAACTAGAAGGCCCAGCTTCTTCCCGACGTACACTGTGTCCACAGCAAAGTAGTACTTTAGCTTGGAAATTGGGATGAAT
Source organism: Pundamilia nyererei (assembly GCF_000239375.1). Taxonomy (NCBI): domain Eukaryota; kingdom Metazoa; phylum Chordata; class Actinopteri; order Cichliformes; family Cichlidae; genus Pundamilia; species Pundamilia nyererei. The sequence goes on from NW_005187404.1 coordinate 4,943,378, forward strand.
CTATCCAGCTGAAACAAGCAAGCATGCGGACATGAATACGAGGCTCTGACTAACAAGGGCAATCACTGCATTTATTCTACCATTATTATGAGATTAAACCTGAGCAGGATTTTACTGGACTCATTCCTGTTAAAAATTGGTGAGCTGCTCTTACGTTCTTGTCAACCATTTCTCTCCCCTGGGATGCCAGCGAGCTGCCATATGCCATGGCCAGATTGGACATGGGCTCTGACAGGAGGGTCTGACCAGGAAATCCTGCAGTTTGAGGGCCGGCCTGCTGGTTCCTGCCAATGTGACACAAGACAGGGGATCAGCTCGGTGAACATGATGATCTAATCAGCAAAAGCAATATTTACAACACATGCAAGCAGAAGACAAAAGACATGAGCTCGATAAAGTAAAACATGAGGTGTGGAATGTTGTCGCCCCCTTCTGGCACTGAGTGTATTTGTAAAAACACAGTCAAAGGCTTCTTCTTGAGAAGGAAAAAACAGCTTCATCCTCATTGGCAGGAGTCCCACCTGTATCCTGCCTGTGGTCCAGGCCCAGCTCTGCTCGTATCCTCAAACAGCTGACTGCCATCTGGACTGTCCCCTGGACTATTCCTTAGACGCATACTGGGCTCTGTGTAAAAAGACGGAGTTTGGAGAAGGAGAAAACACTCATGATGGATATCCTTAAGGGTAATCAATCTGTCCAGTTAGGAAACATGAACTATTGTGAACCCATTTCACCTGTTTTGGTGAATACAGGTGCAGTGGAGAGACATCGATAAGAGAGCCCCTAAAAAAGGGGTTTTAAAGAAAATTCGGCATTTAACTGGGGCCAGTGAAGTAACTTCAGTGCAGGGGTAATATGCTCAAATTTCAATATTAGTGTAAAGACACTGGTTGCTGTAATTGGGCCAAAATGAATCCGTCTTTCTGATGATTTGGATAATCTTGTAAATAAAGCGTTACAGATGCATGGACTAATTTCTCAGAGCCAGTTTGAGATCTGGATTTTCTAACTTTTACTATTCGTTAAGTGGTAGAAAAATCATTTAACTGTTCTCAGAAGGGGATTTTAATTATGAGAAAAAAATCTGTCTCTAAGTTTTTGGACTCACAAACAAATATTTCCATCCCGTTTCAGTTCAGTTCTTAAAAGTTTCGAGACATCCAGCAATTATGAAGAGGTGTTAGATCAGAGGAAAAAGACAGGTACAACTTTGTATCATCTGCATAACAACAGTAAAGTATATTATTATTATTATGTATGATAGCAACAACTGGGATCGTGTAAAAGTTAACAAGCAATTGACTAAGAACACCCAAAGTTTTTAGACCACAGTGTGCTGTTGAAGAAGCTGGTCTGAATTAGCTATAAAGAGAACTGTTAAGGAAAGTACACGTCTATTTACACAAAATAAATTCATAGTATGAAATCTCAGTACAGAAGACAGTCTTTTAAGTCATTTCACTTTAGTATTATTCATATAATCAGACACTTATCACAAGACCCGATTACTGCATCCTCAGGCGCCTACTGCTTGTTTAGACCTTGTTTTCCTCTCCCGTGTAAAGAGCAGCACACGGAAAAGAGAAGTCTTAAGAATGAAATAAAGAAGCTAAAAAAGTGAAACAAATATGTAAATATTACAAAACTGTTCTACTTTAAGCAAGAAAGCAAGCTTCTTCAAGAGGGCCCCCTCTGCAGTGGCTTGACACATTTTTTAAAAGCACAAAAATAAAACTGTACATTCATTACTAATCATTAAACTGATCAGAGTTCAAATAAGCACTGTTTACTGCAAGCTCTGGCTCCTAAACAAACAAAGCTCAGCATAGAGGGAGCAAAAAAAGACTCCGAATAAGTAACGTCATCAGAGGGGACCGTTAGCCAGCCCAGCCCGTGCAACGGGAGACGAATTAGCTAGTTAGCAGTGTCAACACATATTGTCGGCGCCTATTATATAATTAAAGCTCTTTAATTAAAGTTGAAAGTTAAGCTTAAATTCACCGTTTAACTGTCCGTGTTTACACAAGTTGTTTAACGTCAGCAGGTAGTCTCAACCGGCTGATAAGAGCGAGCTAACAGTAGCCAGCATCAAATGTGTGCATGCACCCGGCAAACGTATGAACTGAGCTAATGAGAAAATTACGTACGTAACTTACGCTGTCTGAACCCACTTTGAGTTGCAGTATAATCCATTTTAGAACAAGCAGGCGGTAGCGGCAACTGTCAAACAAGCGACACTACTCGAAGTTGGTACTAGTTAGCGAGCTACACTGGGGAAGCTGTGGTCGTCATTCATGAAATTTTACACGGAAGTGAATACGCTCTTCTTCTTCTTCTCTTGTAAATGTAACGATGAACGGACGTGAGAGGTGAACACCGCCGTCTGCTGTGTCGAGGTTTCTTCACGTCTATGCCCACGATAACGTTTCTATTGGTTTTTGCTTTGCTGCATTAATCATGGGCGACTGTGACTGTGTTAATAACCTTCTACACATAATAGCACATATTTATCCAGTATGTTTATTTTAACAGTTTTAACAGTGAGTAACAGGTAATTATTTTGACCATAGTCTTATGAAGTAATTATTTTATACATTTTTATTGTGTAGTTTTCAACAAAAACAAAACAAAACACAATGTTCCTGTCCTGTAAGCTATGGAAGATGTATTAGTAATCTGTACAGAAACAGACACTCCCTATTACACGCGCACCTCATGGTTATTTTTATGGGTTGATAAAATTCGGTTCATATAACAGGGCTGATCTTTAATAGTAACTGGTGATTGTTTTATGATCTAGTATGGATAATAAGGATATGACATAAAATATAATATCAGTAGGAGTAATGTTATGAAAACTGACACATTCAGATTTCTTCCTGTCTGGAATTACCTCAAGGCGTGCAATTAGATTAAACACTTAGGCTATTACATAACCAGTTATTGGACAATGGGGGCATTTATAGACAGAGCTGGAAGTTATATTAAGCTAATAAGTTGGCTCATTAATTTAGTATGTGTAGTGAATGTGACGACCTCTCTCTTCTGAGCCGTTTGAACTTCCCTGCATACTGCCCATCTGTAATGTTGCTATAGAAAAGACCGAATGCAGAGACTCACAGTGGTATATAATAACAGTATGATTCTCCTCTGAAAGCACCAGGAGGCTACAGAGTTACCAAGATGTTTGTGTATTTTGGTGCCTGAACATTTACACACATCTAGTTTGCAAACCAACTACAGTTCACTCCATTAACTAACAACAACAAAACATCAGTGATTTTTTTAAACTCTGTGACTCTGGACATTACAGTGCTTATCAGACTGTCAGTCAGCTTCATTGAACTGGAAAAACTTACTGTACGTTACCGTAGCAATCACTGCTTACATCAAAATTGTCTGTAGAAAACCTTAGACACATATCTACACTGTAACTATAATTAGTCATTTGTCATGTTGTAATTGGTCACACTGATCTAAAAATACCTATCCACGTTGGGATCTTGGAGATTAAAGGTGATGATATGTATTTAAGTGAAAGTGAGACTGAAATAAATTTAATAAGACTCTAAAACTGTACTAAATGTATCTTAAAGTGACTTTTTAAAAATGGACTAGTACTTAAAAAAACATTTTCTACTCAATTATTCACACAAGTACACTCTGAACCAACATTTACTTTTTTTGTTGCTTTTCTGTGTTCTGACTTACTGTAAAATAGACAAGACTTGGAATGTGATCACACTTGACTGCTTGGCTGCCCATGAACCATCACCCGTAATGCCTTGTTTTTGAGTGGCACGACAGGAAAGTGTGACAGAGTATTAGGGCCACATTAAAAAAAATATATTATTGATCATTTTGAGAATAAACACAAAATTTTGATATAAAAGTTGCTGTTTCAAGACAAACTGCTACAGTTGCAACACCATCTGAGTTAGTGAAAGCAAGCGAAGAAGCATGCATGAAGTCATTTAAATCCACACCATTTAGTAACTCGTTGTTTTGACTGAAGACTAGATGGTTAAAAATAATGAGAATCTCGGGCTGTGAGCCTAGTCAGAGATGTGCCACTGACTTCCAAATATTAAGCAAGAAAATCAAACAAGATGTATAAAAGTGTGAATTTCGTGTTACTATCGCTGGCTTTAGAAATAACTCATGAAGTTACGTTGAAACCAAGCACACCATTGTTTTTCTTGTGACATTACCAATAAGTTTGATGTGTCACATGGCCCTCTTCTTATTGAAAAAACAAAGTTGTATCCAAGATGGCCGACTTCTAAATGGCCACCATGGTCACCACCCATCTTGAGGAGTTTGCCCCCTCACATATACTAATGTGCCACAAACAGGACTTTAATATCACCAACCATTCCCATGTTATTACGGTGTATCCATATAAATGGCCCACCCGGTATACATGGTACACATACACGCACGCCTACATATAGCTATATGCTTGACTTTTCCGGCATGGCTCGGATTTGTTATATAACTAATAAATACCACAATAACTTTCAAGTTTTGCGATTGTTTTTCGCAGATTTCTGAAATATTTGTGCAACCTGAGTCTGTGAACAAGTTTATTTTAGCTAGTTTCAGATTTTAGTTTTGGTTTTATGACCTGTTACTAAATATTTTAGCTCTAGCTTGTTCTCATATGTACATAATATCCTATCTGCCCAACACCGTATGAGATTTCATCAGCTGTATCAGTAATTTTATGGGTGTTTTTGTACACACCTCTTCTCGCTTGATCGACACTTGATGGACATGTCACTATGCATTATCACAAAAGATGACTTTCCTTTTTTTCCTTTCCTAGAACACCCAGCTATGTCTGACTGGAATAATACTTTTTCGTGGGCTAATCAGTGCTTTTTTTTTAACGTTACATACATCATTCAGCAAATGTGTTCTTCAGAATGTTTGACGACAAAAGAAAAATCTGTCTTTTATTCACTTTTATTCAGATAAATACGATTAGTTTAAAAGCATTTGGGGAGTTTCCAGACACAGCATTGGAGATGATTTACATAAAATAGCTTGGCCTTTACAGGAATCAAGAACAGCCAACACCCAGCCCCCAGAATGCGTTCCGTGGCTGCTTACACGACAGTGAACAAAAGATGCGGGGGTCACACCATTCAGAGACTGTGCAGCGACTCTACTGCCCCCAAGTGGCAAAGAAAATAAATAAATAAATAAATAAATCAAGTGACGCACATTTAATGCATCACCCTTAAAGCGCTAATTTCCCTCATTTTGTGTAGTCTATGAAAAACGATTATGCACGTATTAAAAAGATTAAAAGAAATGTAAAGAACTTACTCTCTATATTAGGGGTTTCACAGTGTTTATTATATATATAGCACTTTTAATTCATTCATTCATCCATTCACACAACAGCCTTATTAAAAAAAACAATATGTGAAAAAAATTGTGGCTATGATGTCTTTTTTATTGTATTTGTTAAAGTTGTGTTTTACAGTGATTGGACGTGGAAGTGTGATAAAGAAATGTACCCAGTAAAACCACATTTCTTCCTGTGGGTTTTAACTGATAAACATGATGTGAGCACACAAACTAATTTTGGCAGCGAACTGATTCAATCTGTGGATCTGCTTCCTCTCTCTCGAATCGTACACATTTCACTTGTCACTCTTTTGTTTAAGTTGACTTTGTGTCTCACTCTCTCCACTGACAGCTGGAGTCACCAGCCCTCAGGCACCGTGACAAACTCTGTACTGCACAACGAAGCTCTGAAACAGCCCGGCCTACACATGGACATGCAGGGCACATAAAAGTGGAGTAATTTTCTCACGCTAAATTATGACACACACACACACACACACACACGGGTTAGAGCAGGGACTATTTTGTCATGCATTTGAAAATCACTGCAAAGGGCACAAAGTACTATAGAGGTCTACAGTCATTAGAGGCAATTTGTATCATCATCAAAAAGTATCTCTTTGTACGGCATACAGAGTCCCAGGTAGTGTAATTATTGTTGTTGCACTCTGGTACATTTGGATGTGAAAACATTATTGCTGAAATAAACATGGGGTATATAAAGCAGGAAACAATTAGCTGTTTCTGGATGGTCATCAGTACTTAGTGTTTGAAAATAAGAACTGAATAACAGGAAAGTTATTGCATTTTGTTTTTCAGAAATTTTTAATGATAGATTTAAATTAATCTTTAAGATATTGTTACCCTACCTAAATCAATATAAAACATAAAGAGGAAATCCTCCAAGAGACTATTTTAAACTTTGTTTTAGGACCTTTCTAAACATGTAAATGCATATTTAAATGTGTGCTGCATTTCAAAAGATACTAAACACAAACCAGAGATGGAAACTTTTGTTTATAGTCAAAGGTTTCCCTCACCCAAAGAGCCAAAGAGCCAAAAATACATTTTTAAGAGACACTATAACAAAATAATAACCTATAACACATAGCGGAAATATTTATTATCTACATGATTTAATCACAGCCTGTGACTCCTTTATAATGGGGTTAAAGAAAACATGCACGCAATACATTCATAATTCAAGGATCCACCTTTGGGATTATGGGGTTCAATCCAAAGTAAGTTGTAACAGGAAGACGTGGAGTTTAGTGCCAAAGCCATATCAGCATGCTTTATGTGCAACATGCACATCCACAGAGAGAGAGAGAGAGAGAGAGAGAGACATGTATTGAGAGAAGAAACTCTTCTGTGAAGCATGAAAAGCATTCACAAGTACACTGAGTGAAGCACAGCAGTGCCGTTTTGAAGCCCTCCTACTCGTTTTTCTTCTCCTTTTATTTTCTTTGCTGTCAGCTGTCTGACTTCTACTTTAAAGACCGCCTTCTTTAGACGCTCTAGCTGGCAACCTTTGACCCCGGGACAATGGAATTATCACTGATGTCTGCACAGGTAAGGAAACAGAAATATGGTTATCCATATAAGCTCTCACTTTATGACTTTTAGAAGGATATTTAAAAAGGTTTGTTTTTTTTTACTAAAGAGGAGATAACGAGATACTGGATCATGGTAGAAACTGATTGAGACAATGTGATTTTAGAAGAGAGCACTCCCATCAGGATAAAAATGTGTCATCATAAGACAAAGAGGTAACACTGTTATAATACTTACTTCCCCTGTAATGAAATGGAATTTCACTGTATTTTGTTTGAAATTAATATGTATTTATATTTACCTAGAAGTACTTAAAGGATGATTTGCTACCCTAGAATAGGGTACACAAATTATACTGTAAGAAATTTGAAGTACTGCATAAATTCTGGGCAATTTTGCTTAAAACAAACAATATTTCCCAGTCTTTCGTCATAAGTACACTGTACGATATGGAGTGGCTTAACCTTGGCTTCCATGTGTTTTACAAGCATGAAGAAACCTCTGTCTGAAAGTTAAATTTAAACCACAACAGTGGAAGAAAAGAAAAAACCGAGTTAGAATCAGCTCCATCATTATAAAGTCACGTAGACCAAATTTTTACAGGTATTTCTTTTCTTGTAAGCTGAAAAACAAGAATAGTCCTCATCACATTTTAATTAGTAAAATAAAAGTACAGAGACGAATAGAAAAACCCATCATACACAACAACCTAATGAATCTAAAGGTGTAAAAAGGCAAAGTGAATCCACTCCATAGTACAGTGTACTTTTGATGTCAGATGGGGAAATATTACCATTAAACTGCACACTTTTACTGTAATAAATTTTTAAATATTTAAATTTCCTTATAGTATTGATTCGTTTAAAGTAAAAACCTGATTTGTGACCCCCTTACTCTTACCTTTAAGAATTTGTAGGTAAATATAATGAAATTGTAATTTAAAATTAACAGTGGAATTCCATTTAATTACAGGGGACCTATGCCTTTCGATGACCTTTATTAAAAACTGGTTATCATTTAGAACAACTTTGCACTCATTTACAGTGACCATGCCACCAACTTCTGCTACATCCACTGGATTCCCTGGCTGTAGTGGTCAAATGTTCATATGTTGTCCAGTATCAACGCTTTAAAAGCCCACAGCCTGATCTCATAGTAATCAAGGTTTTCCAGACATAGTGTGTTGTAGTGAAATTATTATAAAAGTAGACAAAGTAAAGATCCCACACTGTCTACTTTTATCAGCCTTTATTATTACTTGGGAACTGTAGCTACAGTGTGTAGACTGAGTCACTGAATCATTAGAAAACTTTTTGTACACTGAAGAGTACAAAATTGCACATTATTTGTACAATTTTAGACAGAGCAGACATACAGATATGAGTCAGAAGCAGTCTGTGCAGTAGCTTCTCCCAAAGTAGACACGCGAGCAAGGACTCACGCTTGATTTAAACAACTGAGTCACATCAGCGCTGCTTTTTTCTCATCTTTCTGCCAATTCTTTTTTTTTTTTTTTTTTTT
>NW_005187404.1:4957566-4960600 GCF_000239375.1 Pundamilia nyererei
AATATTTCCAGATTGCAGTGGGGCAGAGGAAGAATTATGGAAGGAGCAGTTAATGGGGAGAACTGTAGATTTTGGCCAGTTAATTGAATAATCTGAAACTCTTGAAAACCAGTTTATTAGAGTAATTACCTCAGAGAGGTTGGTTTGTGTGTTTTGCAGAAAAAGCAACACATCATCCGCTTTCTGCCAATTCTTAACAAAGTGGAGTGAAGTATCCATGAGCCATACACTCACATGGACTGAAATACAGTTGAGAACAATTTGGGGTACAGCTTTGTTCACAAAGACATCGTTGTCCATGAGGGTACTGCTCACATGACTCAAACTGAATGCATATTCCTTTGCTGTATGTTGATTTGCCTTCAAGTGTTATAATTTAAAAAATCACATCACTGTCAGATAGAGGGCTTTCCATTTTCAGGATGCATGAATGAAGCAGTTTTTGCACATCAGCAACTCAATATTTTACTTTTTATCCAGTGAAGCTTTCCAGTCCACTAAGTTCCTTTAAAAGTCTTTCATTAAAATAGCATCCAAAGAACAACATGCTTACAAAAATAAGAACTTGGACTTTTTTCTTTAAAGGTTAACACAGCAGCCTCTATCCTGTTACTCTGAATCATGAAAGAATATTCTTCTCTCATTTTTTCCCAGCCTCTGAATTATGATCTTGAGCTGTAGCTATAACCTGAGGGCAATGTTTTATGTTGCAGTAGTGACCCGTTTGGGTATTGGAGGGCTATAAAGCCTACAGATGTGTTTTGCAATATGTCCACAGGCTTTTAAGTGCAAGCACAGTAAAACTCCTATTATCACTGAATGTGCTCTTTGAGGAACTGAGTCACTTTTACTGTAGTGCTTTATTTGCAATAGGAAGCATCTATAGTGCATCTCCAAAGATGATTTTTTACTTTTCTCATAAGAAAATATTTGAGTAACTAGGCTGTCTATTAGCTTGTCTTTTTAAAAAAAAATCATAATTATTTAATGGTAAATATAAAATAGATACATCTTTCTTTATGTGGAAAGGATAAATTAACTTACAGATATGACAGATCATTTTTAAAGGATTTTTTTAAGGACTAAATAGTGTTATTGACAGTTAGAAACCTTTTTTTTTTACATGTCTTTGGACAAAATGTAAAAAAAGATAGTGGTTGTGACAGCATTCATTCATAACAGACACAGTTTAATAGACTCCCGATGAAATATGCCACAGAAGTATTTATTTATCACATCTGAAAACCTGCTGTTTGGGGAAATAAATAATTTTTCCAATTTGGCAAAAAGAGCTTTCATATATCAAACAGTATGATGCAAAGGCACAAAGAGGAGATGTCACTGTATCACACACAGTAGTTTTGGAGATTGGGTACCTATTTCCTGATGGGTACCCTGTTGTGCAAAGTCTCCTGTTACCATCTGCTTATGGGCACTAAATCAACACACCCTCAGTGCAAAGACATGCTCAAGTAATGGCAACAGAAGCTCAAAGCTTTTCCACACAGCTGGTTAGACTTTTGTGCATGTGTGCTGTAGGTTAAAATATAAACTCTTTCAACCAATAATAAACAGTTTTATATCCCTCAATTGAGTGGTAGTTCCCTTTAATCCTCTACTCATTGAGCTTCTCTGCTCCAGACGTGAACTCTGTCTGGCTGAAGGAGTTTGATGGAAAGCCTCATGTGATAGCCATCTGTTCTTAGATAGTTCATCAGATGTGCTCAATGTGTGGTCTTTAATCACCCCACACTAACTGTCAGTGTCGCAACATCGTCGCTACCTTAAAACCACGCATCTCCAAAACTTTGTTAAGAAAAGAACGTATTTTCAGGTGAAAGGCTCAAAGGTCATAACTGAGCTGATGAAGGATGTAAATATAATGTTTCCACTACATTAAATATGGCACAAAATATAGTGGCAAAGAAATCAGTTTCATAATCCGCCTAATTCAAGGTTGACCTTTCAGAAGAGTTAAAAGAAAAAGGAAACAAGTGAAATGTTTTTTTCAATATGTATTTGTCAAATCCTGTAGATGCTGTGTGTCCTTGAGCAGCAAACCTCCAAGACTGCTCCTCTGTTGACCCTTTTCCTCTCTTTCAATCCCAACCCCCTTTTTTTCTTTCTGGGAGTGACTGTTAGACTGGTCTTAATTAAGCAATGCCAATCAAAGTGTGTGCGATGTAAATATAGGTCAGATTACCATCTGCTAAAGAGTTTATCAGATGCTTCGGAGCGACATCTGCGTAGCACACACAGCAAATTGGATCCATCACGAGCAGCTCGTTCTTCCAGTTCATCCAAAACAAAGAAACATGGATCAGATTTTCGTATTGCTTTGTTTAACAAATAAGTTACTCACATCCATACAGTGATCTATACAGAACTACAGGGCTGTAAAGTAAAGCATGTATGTAATACTGAGAACTCAAACTACTAATACGTTTGCTGTTCTGCCTGAATACACATTTATGACCAAAATATGTGATCATACTTTTTTTTTGTATTTTGTTTTCAGCATTAAGAAGTTCCCTGTTACTGATGTCCAGTTGTCCAGTGCTGAGGACAAGTAAAACTACATTAATCTAAGTAGTTTAACTGCGATCATATTTGATATTTTTTAAAATAATGATCAATATAGGACCACAATAGGAAGGGAATTAGTTTGTTTTTTTTAAGTATCACATCTTCTCTCCTGGAATTGAACCCCACTTTCTTTTCAGGCATGCCCAGGCAGCACATTAGTCAAACAGCTGCCACCCGTTACTTGACCTCCGCGTAAAGCATATGTCATCAGTATTCAGGGCTCACATCATCCCAGACAACATGGCAAAGAATCACAACGGCCTTAACAAATACGTGACATTGGCAGCATCATCGACTGCACATGTGACTGCTGGACACAAACTACAAGCTGAGCTTGCACAAGACATTTTTGTGTTATAGTGAATTTATTTATTCACACACACACACACACACACACACACACACACACACACACACACACACACACACACACACACACACACACACA
>NW_005187404.1:4960620-4964240 GCF_000239375.1 Pundamilia nyererei
TATCTATCTATCTATCTATCTATCTATCTATCTATCTATCTATCTATCTATCTATCTGTATGTGTGTATATAAACTAAGTAAAGCTTTTTTTTATACATAGCTTAGGTTTACCAAACTACATTTAGCTCCAAGCCATGTTTGGTGTTGTTCATTTCATCCAGTGTGAATTATTTGGTAGTCTGTGCTTTTAAAGTGTTTTCTCAGCCGTGTTTTGTCAGCAAAAATGAGTGAGGAAGTTTGAAAGTGAAGCTGTATATAAACAGTTTCTGTAGCAGTTACACTAGCGAGTCATGCATTTCTTTAATACCCAGACTTTCTATTTATCAGACGCTGAACTGCTGACATGAATCGTTCTGTAATATTTTGCTTTTCCACTAACTTTCTGACCAACTTCTACAACTTCTTGACCCCTACTGTGTAAAGGTTGCAAAGCAGTACTTCATATATATTATGACAGAGCATGATCATGTACTACAGAGCAGGTTCTGTCTTGACATAAAGATGGAAAAAGCATTAAGCGTTAAAGTAGCATGCACTATAAATATGGAGCGAGCTTCCAGAGAAAACTTCTGTAGTGTCTTATTTTTTGCCTTGGTTCTTTATTTTTACATTTCCTTTAAACTGGGTTCCTTGATTTTAATATACTTTACAAGGTTTTTATGTTTTGCACTTTAAAGGTGTTTTGATTTTTTTATGCAATTATTATGTAATTATGTAAATCCAAACTAGCCATTGTGTATGAAATGTGCCTACAAAGTTTCTTTGTTTCTACTTTGTGTGCTTCACATTGTTTGGGAAGTCTTTTTGTTGATTTCAAAGAATGTCTGTATGTCGTTTAACATTGCATGAAGCACCTCACGTGTTTGTTCCTTCAGCACAGGGTTGAGATAGCCTTGAGAAATAACTGAAGTCATGACAAATAAAGGCACGGAGGGGAGGACACATAAATGCCCTGCGGCGTACTATAACCTCTGTGATGCTTTATTCATTCACAATGGTTGGCATGATAGATTAGTATCACATGTTAGACATGAGACAGGATGGACACAACTGCACATTGCTACATAAATAATTCAACTGTCAACTTACACTTCACCTTAGAAACTTGATAATTAACTTCTGATGAACAGTTCCTATTTCCTATCTTCTATTTAAGTTTAGACTTGATATATGCAATGAACATGTCATTGCCTAAATGTATGCTTTAATATATATATATTAGGGGTGCAACGATACACAAAATTCACGGTTTGGTTCGATTCGATACTTTGGTGATACGGTTCAATATTTTTTCGATACAAAAAATGTTCATGCTTTTTTAATTTGTCATTTATTAAAATTATAAATATATATTTTAACTCAAAAGTACAGTTTTAAATTTAATGTTGCTGAAACAACAACAAAAAAAAAAAATCTATCTGATTGAGAAATCACTCATCTTTGGAAAAGAGAGTTTATTACAGAGAAATGGCTCTTTCCAAAATAAAAGCTATACTATACGCTTCTTCTGGGCAGCATATTAAACATATCAGGTCCCCATAAGGAGAATCATGTGCTAACGGCTGTCTAAATGACTCGGGTAAAGTTTGTAGCATGCATGCTTGTTGTCCACTTGTCTTTACACTAGGATGATGTCGGCGTAAATGTGTAGTCATATTCGTTGTGTTCCCACTATTGTCAGCGTTAATCTCATTAAAATGACATTAACGCCATAACGCGGCAAATCTCCGTTAACAAGTTACCGTGGATCGCCCCGTGCGTGGGGCTGGACGCCGTCAACACATTAACAAGCTAACTGCGCTAATGCACTAGTTCCCACAAATTGAGCATTGCGTGGCACATCCAACATACTGTTTTACTTTTGTCAATGACGCGCTTACCATCAGGGTCACGCTTCACATGAAGACCAAGATAGTTCCAAACACCAGATCTGAATGAGGGTGGGGGAGGTTCAATTTCAGGTAGCGTTGAGGTAGTTGCCATGTTGCAACGAGCTTAGCTCCTGTTTTGCTAGCTTGCGCTGCGCTTAGTGGATCTGCACGCGACAGTGCAGCCTAGGCGGAGTAGTCAAACGCAGATCCACTGAGCGCTCAACACAGACAGCATCGTCAGAAGAAAAGTTGATAAAATAAATAACAATTTTTTTATTGTTCGATACATATGCTTACCGAACCGAAAGCACTGTATCGAACGGTCAATATCGATACGAGTATCGTTGCACCCCTAATGTATATATATATTATGAGGGATTAAAGTGGATTTGACAGGTGGGCTGATCATAAAGTAATGCAAGCTCCTGGAGATTTTTCTTTGTGTACAGGCAGTGATCAGCTGTGCTGTTACTTCAGTATTCACTGCTCTTTATGGACTTGCCTAACTGACTTTAACAAAATATAAGTAGATGTTTCACAAGATATATGACTGATTTTCAACCCCTAGACACATGAAATTAATATAAAATTTTTCAAGTTATTTATTATTTATGTAACTCAATATTGACCATGAACACCACAGCCTGCTCTGCACCAATCCAACACAGTGCATTACTGTAAGCTGTACAACAATACTGCAAACTAAATAGTTTAGCCTGCATTAAACTGTATCAGACTCCCTAAAACTTTCATGCAGCCTTTGAATAACACAAAATTTAGATACTTCAATTTGATATAAAAAAAATTAATAATCACAGTGTAGAATCAAATATCTTATTTAAAAACTATAAATAAATGAGGGCATCAGATGTAAGATTTAAATTTCCTTACCTTTTTAAAATAAAAATTAATAATAATCTTTCTAACATATCCTCAATCTTCATCTCTCAGTGTTGCACCTCTTTGTCTCCCTGGGAAATTCCGGTTTTGGACATTTTGTGACAAATTGCAAAAATGGTTTGGATGTTTGGTGATATTCTTTGAGCTGTTCGAAAAGTTTCATTTGAAATTACAGCCCATAAAAATGTTACTCCTTTTATGCTCACTCCTCCTCTGTAGCACTCTTGCTATTTATTGATGCAGAGCAACCAAAGCTTCATTTACATCTTCACCTGGAACTTTGGATATGGAACAATTGATGTATTAAAGGTGTAAGTGGACCATGTTTTGTCATTATTTTCTTATTCCTGGGCAAGTATCAAGATGCTATCGTGCTGGAAGCAACTCCTGGCTAGAGCACATGGAAAAAAGCAATCATTCGACAGTGTTGTGCATTAGACCGTCTAACAGTGTTCTGTATCATTCTGGTCTGCGTTTATTCACATTACCGAGGCTTTAAATGTTAATGCAGTGACGTGTTTCATTCATTTTCTATGATATCTTGGCAGTGTAGTATAATCTCCGGTGCAATATTTCAGTGTTTTCTTTTATGTATTACATTATAACTTGGCTTCATACAACCGTCAGAAGCATTCCTGATAAGGTCAGATGACCTATGAGGTAACACATTCAGTAATCCATGTACATGTGATTTTGTTACATGGCAGCGTGACTTGGTTGTTCAAGTGATAACAAGACCAGGATTCACGATGATGGTTGAGTGCAGAGGAGTTCACATGGCGTGCTCCCTGTGAACTCCTCTGCGCTCAAACATCATCATGAATAGGAAAAAGACTAAAATACGAACA